>NC_028640.1:70931366-70963091 GCF_001406875.1 Solanum pennellii | reverse complement strand
TATGGAGCAGAAAATTTGATATGATTATGAACTATAAACGTAATTAAATTAAATTAAAATTTGATAAGCAGAAAATCAAGCATCATTAAAATGTACTTGTAGCTTATGACTCAATTGTTATTCTTCTTTCAGCCAAACGGAACACGACACGTAACATTATATAGAAGATTTTAACATGATTGATTAAATAGATCAGGTGGGAGTGAAAGGAACAAATTCTAAAGGCCAGTAACAATAAAAACAACGAATAATGTTTGAAACCTCTGACAACGGGCAGATCAAGTAGGACTGACAGACTTTTAGATTGGTAAACTGAGGTGTATGTGACATTTTAGATGAATTTCACATCAGAACGAGAGAAGAAAGTAATAGTTTTATAAAACATAACTCAAGTTCACATAGTATACACATTTTAGGGCTATAAATATAACGAATTTTAGATGAATTTAAAATGTAGACAAGAAACATCACATTCCTAATTAGATAGAGCCAATTATAAGTGTCTTTAACGAATTGGCCAAAGTTTAGAAAGTCAAGAATATGTCTCTCATTTAAATAAAATGAGTAGTGAGTGGTAATGGGTGTTGTGTGAGTCAAAATCACTTGATGTGTCTCCATCTCTTTTACTATATAATTTTTAAATGTTATTGGCACATTGCTAACAAAATACATGTTGATTCAACCTTCTCATAATACCATTCACATGCCCTTTATATTAATTAGCTAACCTTTTCTTTCTTTTTGATTATTTTTTTAAGACCTATCTAGCTACTTCTTTCCTTAGAAAGGCTTAGACTTCGTCAAATTTCAATTATTACGTATGATTTCTTTTAGATTTAAATCTTAATTATTTATATTTTATTATTGAGTAGCTTTTTTATGTTACAATCATTTAAAAGATTTCAATAAATATAAAAGATTAATGCGTTATTCACTTACGAATTTTGTAATGATCGATGATATTTCATAACGATTAATATGTAATTACTTTGTCACTACAAATTGTTTCCCGCCATTCATTGTTGGCAACTACCATCGTCGTCATTCATTATTATCAGTTACCACCACAGACAATTAATATTATCAAACATTACAATTCACGATCAATTATAATATCTATCATTTACAATAATCACCATTACTTTATTATATAACCATTAGTCACTACTGTAAATTACCACTGTCAATCACTACTAAAATCTTCATCATCACTATTAGTTATCACTATCACCCATTACCATAATTAATATTAACTATAACTGTCAACAATTATCACCAATCAATACTACCAATAATCACCACCCCAGTTTGTAGGGATGTGCATAATATTAATAATAATAACAATAATACGGTGCGATTTCGATTCGATAAATATTTTAGGTGTGTAAATCGTAGAAAATTGCCAATTCATTTCCACATGATAAAACTTGTTAATCGTAAAGCCATAGGACCGACAAAACACAAAGGTCTCTTTCTAAATTATTGTTTCAACATGCTTCAAGGGTTAGGTCCAATTCACAATCATTATATATATTGTTGATCCATAATTTCACCAAATTAAAATAAATCACGAAGGGGTTTATTATTTATTTTATTTTTATTTAGATATTTTAAAAAGTCACAAATTGACCCAAGATTCTTACGCTGTTTACTTAGTGCTATACAGATAGACAAGTTTACATAGTTATTATGACGAAAAAATTAAAATAAAAATAGTTTGAAATGACAAAGTAGCATATGTAAAACCGCGTATAAATTAAAGCAATTCTTTCGATGATTCTAATGTTATCATGGCTGACTTTTACGTAACTAATTTTGTCCTTTTTCATGCATATATAAATAATAATAAATCAGAAATATATTATTTATTTTATTTATTTATTTATAAATATAACATTAATTTGTTCCTTTTTCTTTTAGTTATTTTACAACTTGGCCATGTTAGCATTAAAGGAGGACATAAATCTTGTTTTTCTATACATTAAAATATATATTTTTTTAAAGAAGAATTTTTTATGCAAAAAAATGTAACACTAATGAAAAGGAGCAAAGGTATGATGCAGCATTTATTTGTGTAGCAATATTGGTAGCTTATGCATTATTCAACAAGTTCAATGTTGATTAGCATATTGGATTCGATAACAATATAAGTAGACATAATTGAAGATCTGGTATAAGAATTATACGAAGTGAAATTATGCGTAGACAATTTATTTCTTTTTCGAATGAATTATTGTGTTTTTTTTTCATGATTTGAATAAATCACTTTTTTTGTTTTCATTAATAAACTGAATTGAACTGAAGTCGATAATAAATATATCGATAAATGTATGAAATATTTAGTTTTGATTTTAATAATATAAATAAATTAATTTTAATTTTAACAAGTAATCGATCAAAACCAACCCGTAAACTCATAACCTTTCGGGCACAACCAATCTCTATTCGAACTCCCTTTACTTGTAGGAGTACATCTTGGATTTGTCGATTATGTTATGGGCGTAGTCCTACATGGCGACCTGGTTGAATTGGGGGAAGCTGTAGGTATTATTGCAGGTCAATCGATTGGAGAACCGGGTACTCAATTAACATTACGCTTGTCTCGAAGATTCGAAGCAAAAGAACTTTCTCTGCTACGGGAAAGAAAAGAATAGACTAGGATACGGATTTACTTACTATTCGACTCGAACATAACGAAACCAAAACACATGAGGTGCCCCAACGTACCATTTTTATATCTTGTCAAATGGAAATTTCAAATTAGTTTTCGATTAAGAAATGATCATGCAGTACATGTGAAATAGTTTGTCGATTAATTAAGAGCTCAAAATTATTCAAACTATATAATTATATACTGATCAATTCAAAATTTCAAATTTAATGACTTGACAAGTACTACTAATCCAATTAGATCTATCCAATTGATGAGATTTTATTTTCATATCTAATATTATTATATTTGTAACTGTGTGTTAATTTTTATGCGTTAATTTTTTTAGTTCAAATGCATATGAAAGAAGCAAATAATTAAGAGAGAAATGACGCGTAAAGACTTTAAGCTAAATCACTCAAGAAAACCCATACTTAGGTAGTCAATCTTGCTCCCTACTAATAATATTTTTTTAAACCTATTTTCTTAGATTTAATTGTTATAAAAATAAAATGTTTTCTCAACAGTCAAAGATACGGAGTGGCAAAAAAAATCCACTTGAAAGTTCACTGTTGACTTTTAACTATTTTAAAAAATTATTATGTCTCTTTTAATCATTCTAACTCTAAACTTAATCTTTTTAATCTTGGGTTACCTAAAAAAAGTTTAAAACTTACAAGTAAACTAATTAAAGAGCCACCAGCAATTGAAAAAAAAAGGAGGATATTATAACAACCTAAAGGCCAAAGGTTTGTTTTGTCTTTATCAATTTTTTGCATAAATTATATTTCTCGGTTACTCACAAAATAAATAGAAGAAAATAATATTTTATATTGAATAAAAATAATCATTTCTGATTAAAAATAATTTGTTTGAGTCCTTTCAACAATAAACTGAAACTTGTACTCTACAACTTGTAATCTGGATATAGAATTTGTACAATTCATATCATTCCATTGGCAAACTAGAAATGTAGGCCAGTTTTGTGGGTGTACATATATTAGTTTCAAAAAAAATTATTATTTTTTAGTTTACAGTTTTTAAGGAAGCTCATTTAAACCAAATGTCATTTATGGGAACAATTTATATTACCCTGAGTAGTACTATTTCATTGGTTAAAGAATAATACTCATAATGAGTTCTTTCATCCTTTTTTTTTCCTTTTTAAAGTAATAATGAAGTTATTGATTATGAATATATGAAGGTCAAACTAATTAATTTTTAGTGTGCATTCTGTATATTTAAAGTGACAATGGTGTGTAAAATGAATACCAAGAAAAAGAAGTATGGAGGTAACTATATAAAAATATCTAAAATGTATTTGAGAAAATTATAGTGAAAAAAAAATTATTTGACTTACTAAGTAACACTCCTTTCAACCCATTTATATGTCACGGTTTTAACTTTACACCAGCACTAACAAATAATGTAACTTTACCCTTCTATCCTTATCTAATTTTTTTGAAACTCAAGTTTTCAAAATCAACGAATATGAATTAATTTATTTTGATTGATTAATTTAACCAACTAACATGAATCAGTTACTTAGCTTTTCTAAATTGATCAAATATTTTTAAGGCTTATAACTTATAAGAGTAAAAAGGAAGAATATGATAATTTATGCATTAACTTTATGAAATAACAAATATTATTAACAACTATTTATAGAAAAAAGATGACATATAAAATGAGACGGAGAAAGTATCGTAGTAACATAAAGTGATACAAGGAAACATCAAAGAATTGAGAGTCCAGTATAATTAATGAAATCGGTGATTAATCGAGTTTGTTGATCAGTGGATATTAAACACAATTAAATATAAGAGTGATTATTCACATACAATAAAGATGCTTACCGAAAATGAAGATTGAATTAGTACTTTTTAAGTCTATTTTTTACTTGTTAAATATTAAAGAGAGCGAGATATTCGCGAATTGTTCTAAATATTTTTTTTTTGTCATTTTATTTTCAGTTATATTTTATTATATACGCGGTATATTATAGTAATAATATTTAACAATAAGGATAAAATAGACACATAACATGACAAGTTATTTATTGATTTTATAAACTGATCAATTATAATTGTATATCTCAAATTAGTATAGTGAAAAAAAGAAAAAGATGGACGGATGGAGTAATTTTTCATTAATATAGATTAATTATAGTAATTTTTTCATTATTATAGATTAAAATTACTCCTATTTTTTATGAGATTCATTAATTATTGATGTGTGTTCTACCATTCCAAAGCCTAGTTTGACTTGGATTTTTCAAACCAAAAAAAAACCCACACCTAATGGCAAGTCATAGAATACACACCTATTGGTCAAATGAAGCTCATCTAATTATTTTGAACTCAATAACGTGTTATCTCAAGTCCATATCATGTCTTTTAATATTTTTGCACACCCAAAAAAATTATAATACTATTTGTCTAAATTAAGTACGCTAATCCCTCGTTTAACGTAGAATAGCTAGACAAAAAATTGACAATATCTTGAGGAATCTTTTAGTCATATTATTATATAAGTATTAATATTTGTTGTAAAATTTTAGTTGCTAATCATCCTTTTAATTCATATTGCCACAAACAATATCTTTGAGAAATACAAATAAAGACTCTTCTTATTAGGTAAAATGTAGCAACACAATTTCTATCATTGATATTGAAAGAGTGAAAGGACCATCAAATTTCCCTCATTCAATTACTCCTACCTTGTTAAAAATAAAAGGGAAAATGGTCCCCAAAAAATGTTAATTTTGAGCGAAATTGTCATTGTAAATAGTGTATTTTTTATTTCTCGAACTATCTAATAGTGTATTTTAAAAGTATATATGTGCCCCGTGGACAAATTACTATTTATAATTATGCTTTTATGTCCACGTGGACATATATATACTTTTAAAATACACTATTACAATAGTGCAGGGGTAGAAGGTCATTTCTAAAATTTGGTATTGTAACATCAATTTCATTCAAAGTTCGGATATATTTCAGATTTTTTTTTCAAAATAAAATTTTTCCCAAGAACTATTACATTGTATAAATACAAGAATAGGTAAACAAATAGATCTTGCGTATTTTAATCTCAAACTAATTTATAACAAGAACAAAAGATAGTTTAAATTTATATAAGGAAGTCATACATTTCTTTTTCATATGATGTAGATTTTTCAAAAGAGCAAGAAATTTATATGTAAAATTTCTTCATTCTTTATTTACAACTCTTCTTAGTGTTTATGGTCTTTATTTGCTTAAAAGTACGCAAAAAATTTTGTATCTCTCAAGTTATGTCTAGTAGTGATTTCTTTGCATAATCTTTGATAATAGACCTATGAAGGATTGAGTTTGTAATCTGTATTTTAACTCATTTCAACCTAAATAACGTATGAAAGAGATTAATAACTTAATATAAATTTAATTCAACTCGTTTATTTGACACCACTAACTTCAATATTCACTTTACCTTAGTTTAGGCCCTCACTTTGCTACCAATATTTAATTTAATCAATCAGTTTACCTTGATTGGNGGGGGGGGGGGAGAGTAATTCAACTAATTTATTTTCAAATTCAAAGAAAGTGAAATACCGACAATGTTTATATAAATAAATGGGGTAGTACAAAAAGGAATTTTACTTTTGTCCATCGTTCAATTTTCGAGATATTAGAATAAGAATTAACAACAAAATGAAATGAAGGTTAGTTAAATCAAGTTCGATTATCGATAAACTAAGATTTTAATTAGAATTAAAACCCGTGAATTATATATTGTCAGATTAAATTCCAATAATGAGCGCTGATATCCTACGGCGAGCCTCACAGTAACCCGTTTTGTAGAGCCAGCCGACAGGTTAGCTACGGCGCTTCACCGACACCACAAACGCGGCTGGCTTAAGTGGACCCCACCAACGAATTTACGAATTAAATATGAAAATTCCGTGTCTCTATGAATGCATGTGACTATTCTGAATAAATTAATTATTCATTTTCTCCACTGAATAAATTCTTTTGTTTCTACATACACATCTCTGATCTGAATTTTTATAAAAAATACTGTGAAAACGTAGTACTTATTTGTTAAAAATAATAAAAATATTCACTTTCTCAATACTAATCTTGTCTCAATATATAATAAAATAGAATAAAGTCTTGTGGGAATTATACTCTTGCGGCCTCCTTATTAAAAGTTCCAATAATTACGCTCTAAAGTTTAAATTTCAGGGCAAAATAGCAGATTCGCTTAATTTGGTTAAAATGCAAACAACACAGAGTTTGGTTAAAATTTGCAGCAAATATACATTGAATATATTGTTATAGTAAATATTACGAGTATTCAAGTAAATTACTTTTGATTAAAAAGAGTTAAATGTAAAACTTTGATATTATATGTAGTGTAACAATTGATATTATTATGTAATGATATCTACACGGTTCATAAGAAATTATAAAATTTCGTTTTAACTCTTTGAGATCGACTATTCTATTTTTAACCAATTGCCTTTTCTTTCTCCTATTTAATGCCACTAATATGACCATCAAATGGTTCATTCATTTGACCGCAAATTGGGGTCACTTTTAATTTTGCATATTTTTTTCACTAATAGCAATGAATTCCTTCGTTTTTTATGATGAAAATTAAGAATTATACTACATTATTATTTATTATCCAAGATGTTGGTACCTTTTCAAAAAAATATTTTCATTTTGGTTCATTTCATAATTTGTGTTCTTAGAAAAATAGTTTTTATCATAATATTTTTTATATTAATTAATTAGATTTTGAAAAATAATTAGGAGAACCTAAACATAAAAAACTTTTGATATTTCAATAGTGACTAGTAGGTAAAAGTAAAAATATAAAGTTTATTCTCTCTAGTTCATAATAATTAAATTTATAAGACAATGTACATTTATCAAACAATAAAATTTAGAACACAAATTGAACATCATTTTCCCTTTTTTGTCTTTCTAATTATCCTCAAATTATTTTTGAAAATAAAAATAATTCAAAAAAAATCATAAATACGAGCAATTAACTTTCTTGAGCTTATCTATTAACAAATATAAATGAAAGGTAAAATTAAAGAAATTTTCAACCGTTCTCTTGACCATTAAGTTATTAAATTATTTTTAACATTGAAAAATGACTTAACATTTTAATTATTATTAACAGTAAATAATAATAATAATAATAATAATATAGTAGACAAATAAGAATAACTGAATAAAGTTTATCTCTATTGACTGTTTATTTTGCTGAATCAACAATCACTTCTTATGTTTTTATATTTATCTGATATTTGATATTTATGTTAGAATTTGATTAATTAATTTAGATTCGTATTGTGTAAGATGAAAAAGCACTCAAACTCCTATTAATAGTTTTTTCATATTTGAAATTATAATGAAATTTATATAATAAAAGAAAGCAATTTCATTCACTGACTCTGCTGATTGTTGATATATATATATTTCCTTTTCTTGTTTATTCCCCTCAAAACAAGTTAGAGTTATGAACCAATCCTAGCTAATATGTGGAGAAGTTTGTCGGCCAATAAAATTGAATTAAATCGACCGTAAATACTAAATCATCATAATTAAAGCGTAAATTCAGCTAGCTATGCCTGTGAATAATTAAGTACAACAAAAGACAATCTTGTTAAAGAAATAAGCATTTTTAACAAATTATTCCAACTTTACTCTTTATATAGACAGCAATAAGTAAATCCCTTAATTGTCTCTATAATTTATACACTATAATTTATATCAATTTAATTATTGGCTCTTTTATGGATTGAAATAAAATTATATTGTCCGTCAGTTCATTTTTACTAATTTAATATTTTAAAAATAATTCTTTAATAGATTATGAAATAAAGTTTTATTTATTTCTCCCTAAACATTAGTGATTTATCTTAAATTTTAATATTAATATACATCCACTAATATAAATATTACAATAAAAATATTTATATTAATCATTATTTTGCGGCGAAACAATACCCTAAAGTCAAAAAATACAAAAGGGGTGGAACAAGTATGACTAGGAATCACGGATATATAGTTGTACAATAATATAAATATATAGTGGTAGTAAAGCCATTAAAGCTATAGTTAAAAGTGCAAAAATAATTTTTTTTTTATAGTACAAGATATTTGATCTGCTTACCTATGAAAGGGGATAGGAATTTGTATTTACCAAAAGAGTCTGATGTTATATAATATTCATCATCTTCTCGATGTTATATAATATTCATCATCTTCTCGATTTTCACATTAATTTTGTGGAGCCTACTGCCTCCTTCTACCCCCATCTCCATAGCTATCATGTAAATTTAGATCGATTCGAGTTTGTGATGCAGTGATAAGTTTATTTTATTTTTAATAAAAAACTTTTGAATTTAAATATCTTGATATTCTATTTTTGATAAAAAAAAGTTTTGAGTTTTAAATTCTAATGTTGAGAGCATCACTCCAAATTGATCGTGTAATGTATGGAATCTTACAGTGTGCGTTTAAAATTCAATTAAAACTTTAATATAGGTTTTAAACATCAAGTGGAGAAGTAAATGTAAAGAAATTATAGGGAGGTTTTTTTTTAGTCAATTCATTAAATATTCATCTAAATAAATTTCTTAAATGTCAATAAGAACAAAAAGAAACTTTTGTAGTTCCTTTATCATCATTAAAAGATGTTTTGCCGTGGCTAGAATTGTTCATTTACTTAATTAGATATCTTATGCTATGTTTGGATCATTGTTATCGACTATATTGTATTATATCGTTACTATATCTATAATATTTATTTTGATTGTTATTTAAGAATGTATTGTATTATATTGTTAAATTTCATTATTACGTAACAATGAAAACTCCTATTTTATGGAACAATCAATTTGGTATGTTTCCATTGTTATTTAATTTCTTTTTCCAATTATATATTTACACAATATTTCAAAATACTATTTTACCCTTTATCTTAATTTTTTAAATATAATCAAACCTCTTACCCTAGAATAATTAAGTATATTTTAGTAAATTTATAAATTATAATATAGTACGATACGATCAAACCAAACAATTAAAATGTTATAAATAACAACAAACAATACAGTCTAGCCAAACATTATATCTATCATACAATACCGTACAATAGAGTACAATACAATACAACACATTATCAAACAATAGGTAACACTGATCCAAACAAAGTGTTAGTCTCAAGTTATTGATATGAAAATAATTTTGATAAAAAATACTTTTCTTAAATAAATTTTATGACGTATAAATTTAAATTAATTAAACTTTAATATAAATATTAGAAACAGATAATCTTACCCTAAAATTAGCGTGAATAACAACTAGACCACAACTTACTCCTAAAAAAAACTACCCACGCTATTGTTTTTTTTTTCTTTTATGGTGAAATTTTTTATCAATTAATGTCATATGATTTATAGTAATTATTGTATCTAATTGGTCCATTCTACTCCCATATTATCTATGCATACACAAAAAAATAAAATAAAATAATAGATAGGTAAGTAAAGAAAATAGGAAGCTGCAAATCCGGCGCAAGTTGCTATCAAAATCCAGATCTACTCTTAAATTCTCATTCACAAAAGTCTTTTAAAAATAGGTTCATTATAGAATTTAAGTTGTACAATAATTTATTTTACATTGTAAATGTAATTTTATCTGTATTACAAATAAGGTACTGCTATTTTTAACTTGTTATAAATGAGTACTTCACATATTCGATTTAAGTAAAATACTTCTCAATTTACATAGTTTTAAGGAGTGACTCAAAATTAAAAAAACACCCTTATTTTGAAACAAAGAGAAAACTATCTCAAGTTTATATTACTTGCCCTTTATTCACATAGTTTACTACTCTGTTCTTCGTTTATTTTGATTAGCCATTATATCATTAATTAAATTTATTTTTACTTGTCACTTTTGATATAACAAAAAAGTAATTTTTGTTTTTTGTTTTACATGCAATACTAATTACTTTTCCCAAATTATTTTTAAGATTTAAGATTATATGTGAATTAATATGTATATTACACTAAAACACTTAGATTAATCATATTCTTTTACATGTCGAGTTTAAATAGACAAATAAAAATAAATAGAAAGAGTACTATGTGGTATAAGAATTATATTTCTTAATTTATTTTTATTATCAATCTAAATATGTTACGTCAAGTCAGACAAGTAAAAATGAACGGATGAAATAAGAAAAAAATTAGTTAGTGATAATTGATCTAATGGTCTTCACCCACTCATTAAAATCAAGAAAGACGAGTAAGTAAGTGACTCGGTTCCTTTTTAATTGCGTCACTTTCAACAAATCTTTAAATAATGAAGAATTACAGTTGCTATTTGAACTCTCTCTACTCTACTAATCACTTTCTCTCTCTACTTTAACTGCACTCTGAATTCTGAAATATGTGTATACCTATTTCACAACAGAGAGCTTCTTAATTAATTATTTAATTAGTAGTACTATTAACTACTACAACGTATTAATTAAAAAAAATTAATTATTTTATTTTTCATAGTCCTCATATATATGAAAGGCCTTTCCAAGAAGAGAAGATTGAGAGAGTGATTTTTTTTTTCTTTTGTTTTCACGGGTGAGCGCACCTGTAGTGATTGGATCCATACTTCTACTGCATTATATTCTCAACCCCTTTTCTTTCTCTCTCTATTTTATTTTGTTCTTTCTCTCTCTTAACAATCCAAAATTTGTTTCGAATGTGAGAGAAGAGTGGGAGCTCAAGTTCAGGAACAAGACTGGGAATTCTTGATTTGTGGGAATTTGATAGAAAGTTGAAAGCTTTTTTGCTATTAAGAAATTGGGTTTCATTTATTTTGGGGTTTAAGGTATTCAAAACCTTTCTTTTTTAGCAAATTGTAACTATTTTTTTTTCTTTTTTTCCTTGGTGGGTTTTGCAAAAAGATTCCATTTTTGGGTTCTACTTATTGAATTGATCTAAAATGGGAAATAGGGTGTTTTGGGTTTTTTTAATTCTGTGCTTGTGTAGTATACTGAACTGACTTTACTTCCATTTCTACTCAACTAAATGTCATATTTTACTTGGTGGATAAGGAAAGAACTTGTTTACACTGTTTATAATGGTATAAGCATTTATTGTTTTAGTTGAATGTATCTGCTATTGTTTAAATGTTTCTTGAAGTTGTAGTATTTGATTGTTTTGTAAGTGATACTGTTGTGAAGTTTATTTGGGGGTCCATGGATCTAGTTGGAAAAGTGTGATTTGATCTTGTTCCTAGAGATAGAGTTTATTTATTCATGTTATTGTTTATTTATGTGAATAAAGTTTTGTTCTTGGTACTATCTTTTTTATAATTTGTTCTGCTTGGGGATTATCAGGTTGGAACATGTCAAGGCCACTCCATAGAGGTGTGTCAGGTGGGGGGAGGTTATCAGTTAATGGCCCTGATTTCTGGGATGACTCTCAAATGAAAGATAAAATAGAAAAGGAAGATTTGGAGCGTAATCGCTCGCCTGGTGATCAGACTTATTCGCCTACCAAATTCCTTTGCCGGATTCTGTTTCCAGATAATTCTCCTTCAAAACATAATTTGGGTGAAAATGGCTTACTTTCTGATCCATTTAGCCCTGGAACAGGAAGAAATAGACTTAAGTATGCTTTGGTTTTGATCAGGCTGAGCTTAGTTGTCATAATACTTCTTGCCCTTACTGGATCTTTTTGGTGGACAATTTCGATAACTTCCTCGTCGAGAGGTCATATATACCATGGATACAGGCAGCTTCAGGAGCAAGTAGTATCGGATTTGAGAGACATTGGACAGCTCTCTCTTGGTGCTACAAATGTGAAGGATATAGAATACTGTCCTCCTGAATCTGAGAACTTTATTCCATGTTTCAATGTGTCAGAAAATCTTGATTTAGGCCTTTCTAAAGGCGAGGAGGTTGACCGCCATTGTGGACCTGGTTCAAGACAAAATTGCTTGGTACTTCCCCCTGTTAATTACAAGATTCCTCTTAGGTGGCCTACCGGTAGAGATGTCATTTGGCATGCAAATGTTAATATTACTGCTCAAGAGGTACTCTCCTCTGGAAGTATGACAAAAAGGCGAGTGTAAAATGCGAGTTTCTTTTGCTTAACTTGATTGTATTATCTGCTCCTTTGCTTATTTTTCTCCTCAAAACATGTAATGTTAGGTTGATGATGTTGGAAGAAGAGCAGATTTCCTTTCGGTCAGACTCTGCCATGTTTGACAGCATTGAAGACTACTCACATCAAATAGCAGAAATGATTGGGCTACGGAATGAATCAAACTTTGTACGAGCTGGAGTAAGTATATTCTAATTGTTGGGACTGATTTCTGGTGTACTTCCACTGCTCCAGAGTTCATCCTTGTATTCAGAATTCCTTATCATATCCTGCTACTTGATTAAAAAAATCATCGTGTGCTAAAATTCTGTTGACCAGTGAACAATGGTTTCCCTTCCTTTGCTTACTACATGCATATCTGGATATATACTTATATTATTTACGTATATTTTTTCTGTAGTCCTTAAGAAAGCTTCTACAACAACTAGATCTCATTGAGTTTTCATTTAGATTTCTCTTCTGCTCTTGAAGGACTGCTTCTGTCAGATTGGGAAATGTTGGTTCTATTTTCCTTTTTGTCTGGTGCCATTAAAGTTGCATCAAACTCTAACTACTTGATACTCTTGCTTCCTTTTCAGGTCCGAACTATTTTGGATATTGGATGTGGCTATGGCAGTTTTGGGGCACATCTCTTTTCTAGCCAACTGTTGACCATGTGTGTTGCAAACTATGAAGCTTCTGGCAGTCAAGTTCAGCTGACACTTGAAAGAGGTCTTCCCGCAATGATTGGATCATTTAATTCAAAGCAGTTGCCTTATCCATCTCTTTCCTTTGATATGATACACTGTGCGGAATGTCATGTTGACTGGGATCAGAAAGGTACTCTTCATAATTATGTACTTCGTTAATATTCTTGCAAATGTTTAACAGTAGAGTTTAAAGTTTGGGTAGAACCTTGTTTAGGTCTCACTTTCATATGAACTAGTTGCCAAGTGATGTTTCATAATTCATGCA
Organism: Solanum pennellii; assembly: GCF_001406875.1. Lineage (NCBI taxonomy): Eukaryota > Viridiplantae > Streptophyta > Magnoliopsida > Solanales > Solanaceae > Solanum > Solanum pennellii. The sequence goes on along the minus strand of NC_028640.1, from coordinate 70,949,310 downwards.
TGGAATTAGGAACATACAAGATGTTGCATCAGGGGATTATAATTGGAACAAGGGAAATCTTGACAAGTAGTCTTTTTTCTCAACATGACTGTGCTCCTATACTTGAATTATTTAAATCAGTTGTGATGCAGTTCCTAGGCCATGCCCTTGGTTTCGCTGCTTGTATCCTGAAGAAAATGGGTCTGACATAAGTTCATAGACATCAGCATATAACAAGTAATCATGATGTCCAGTATGTTTCTCATACTTCCATTTGTAACAAAAGTTCAGGAAGAACTGAGTTTATACGGGTTCTTTCAAATGTTACATCACTATTCACTGAAGACTAACAAATCTCAGGGGAGGGAAGTTGGTGCTTCCTTTAAATGTTTTTTTTTTTTTTTATGTCTGATGTCCTGGTCAACTTGCCACACCTCTACTGTTGTACTGTATACCTGTGACCTACCAGCACAGGTATCAGCTAAGTCTGCCAACCAAGGCGTAGATCGATGGTAAGAATTGAAATCACCTAGTGTTTTCTTTTGCCTCCACTTTTATTTGAACCCAAAACCTCATGGTTCTTCTCCCACTTCATTGACCACCAGTCCATATCCTTGGCCCTTGGGTGCAACACTTCTCTTCCCTCTTTGGAACTGCTAATAACTATTACTTGATGGTAAGAATTGAAATCACCTAGTGTGTTTTTATTGCCTCTGCTTTGATTTGAACCCAAGAGCTCATGGTTCTCCTCCCACTTCATTGACCATGCTCCATACCCTTGGCCCTTGGATGCAACACTTCTCTTTCCTAGTAGGATCAGCTAATAACTAGCACTTTAGTAGTTATTAGCTCCATAGTTTCTTCCTATTGGGATGCTTTCCGTAAGTTCAACACTATTGTGATTCTGCTTCGTATAACTAATGTACAAGTTAAATCTTGTATACTATCATTTATTGAGGCCATAATAATATCTGAATTGTGGTGCAGATGGTATTTTTCTTGTTGAAGTCGACCGATTGTTAAGGCCTGGTGGATATTTTGTCTGGACTTCAACTGTTACGAATACTCAGCGCTCCGTCCGCAACAAAGTGAGCCTCAAAAAATGGAACTTTGTCCAGAATTTTGCTGAAAGTATGTGCTGGAAGCTGTTAGCCCAACAAGATGAAACTGCTGTATGGAAAAAGACAAGTTTAAAGAAATGTTATTTTGCAAGGTGTGCAGACCATGTGCACTTATCTTCATTTCAATTTTTATTTCCCGACCCTTAATAGGTCATATCTTTGATCAAGTGGCATGTAAGCAATGATTGTGTGACTATAAAGAGTTGCCTCTGTTTACAGGAGACCAGGTGTTGGGCCTTCCATCTGCAGTAAAGGACAGGACATTGAATCCCCGTATTATCGACCTCTACAAGCATGCATTGCTGGAACCCAAAGCCGCCGATGGATTCCTATTGAAGAAAGGACAAAGTGGCCTTCCAGGGCCAAATTAAACTCCAGCGAACTTAAGATTCATGGTAATGGGGCATCCTCATTTCAAAATTTCTAAATGTGGAACACTTTGTTACATGATGTTATTTAGTTTCCTCTGAACATCTAATGATAGTGCTCTGTGTTTTATTAGGTTTGTTATCTGAAGCTCTTGCTGAGGATTCCCTTAACTGGAATTCAGCAGTTAACAATTATTGGTCACTTCTTTCACCTTTAATATTTTCCGATCACCCGAAGAGACCTGGTGATGATGATCCTTCTCCTCCCTATAATATGCTTAGAAATGTGCTGGACATGAATGCCCATTTTGGTGGTTTGAATGCTGCTCTACTGGATGCTAAAAAGTCAGTGTGGGTCATGAATGTTATCCCCACTAGTGGGCCTAACTATCTTCCCCTAATTCTCGACAGGGGATTCGTTGGTGTTTTGCATGATTGGTAATTTCTCTTCTCTTTCTCTAGTGAAGGAATCCACTGGATAAGTATAAAGTCTTAAAACATGCAACATTTTCTAGTTTACATGATAAAGAACACTAGATGCATAAATCTTCTAATAATTGTCATACCTCACAAGTCATATTATTTGGTTGAACAACACTTGTCACTTTTCACAACCTGTTGGCAGATGTGGATACAAAATTTGAAGTTTATGGGTTCTTATAATGGTCTCAAATTAAAATACGATATAATTGAGTTCACAGTCAAATATTTATAAATATTTAGTGGATTTCTTAATATATATCCATGGTTTTGTGCAAAAGCTATTGTGTTTCCGTGAACCCATATATTGTGTTCTAGATCCATAATTGCTCATTGGTTCCACACAATCTATATGGTTGTAAGTTGTAACTAGGTTCAGTGACTAGATTTCCTTCACCAAGACAGCATCTTTCCGCAGAGTTTCTTTGCCCTTATTTACATGAAATAAATTTTTTAGCTTTGGATTTTAACACTTAAAAGCTGGAGAAGTTTATGCTCACTAGTAACTCATTTTTTGTGATTGAGATGAAGAGGGAGCATGTATATCATAAATAAGGAGCAAAGTACTGATAACTGAGTAACATGTTTGCCAATCTAAACTCTAGCACTTCTATTGACTTTCTGGGATCTTCATTTTATCCACTCGAAGGAACTTTTAGGCACTGGTTTGTGCTTGATCAATTGTATTTCTGGTGTTAAGAGAATACTGTATTGTATTGATAGTTGGCAAGAATCATACATGCTTGTAGATGACTCGTGTTAATACACTTGGACCAACTTCTAAATGCTTTCAACATCGACTTGTTTTCAGTAATGAAAATGTTGACTTAAAGAAAAAAGGCCGATTGCAAGTCACATAAAAGCAGTTCATCTTGATTTATAAACTTTATCAAAACAACTTCGTTTTATTTGTTTATTTAATTTCTTTTAGGTGGATTCTGTGACTAATTTGCTTTCTATTTCCTTTGCAGGTGTGAGGCATTTCCAACATATCCAAGAACTTATGATCTGGTACATGCTAATGGACTTCTGTCAATGGAATTCGGCCAACATATCAGATGTCCGATGTTTGACCTGTTTATTGAGATGGATCGTGTTCTTCGTCCGGAGGTATGTATATTTGTTGCTACACTTCGCTAGTTCTCATTTTGTAATTATGCGGCAGTTAGATGGAGTTCTTGATAGTCAACAAGTAGTGAATTTTCAAGCTCTAATGTATATAATGGTGCAATAAGACTAGAACTATAAAAACTCTATCATGATTCATCCACTTCTTTTTTACCGGAATGTGGTTCTTGGAATCCGAGGCAGGTCTTTAAAGTCTTAGTGGGATTTCGGTCGCAGAAGGAGTTGTGTGATTCAGCTTCTCCTATTTTCCACTCCCACTAGTGGGTACACTGAGAAGTCTTTTTTCTTAGCTAGAGGCATTGAAGTGGGGCTCCATAAGTACAGAACATATAATGCCCCCTCCAATAGCTCTTCGTCTTAGTTCATCCTTTTCTATCACTAGTTTTTCCTCCTTTTTCCTTCTCATCCGTTGTTATAAGCATCCTTTTCTTCCTCTCACTCATAAGCACAGGATTGCCACTTTGAATTAGTTTGTACAGGTTATAATGGTGTTTATATTCGCTCTTTGCGACCTGAATACTATACGTACTTATGGCATGTCTTATCGTTTCTTCCTCAACATGCCACCATTTACCCTTTGATCTTGTATGCCAAAACACGTAGACCCACTTTCAGCTGTTTTTAATGTACCTGAATGCTGAGTAACATCAACATACTCGCAACTTCTTTTTCTTCGTCTCTTTTGTTAACCGCTATTTGCATGCTGCAGGGCTGGGTGATTTTACGCGACTCTGTCCCTCTTATTGAATTAGCAAGATCTCATGCAGCACGGTTGAAATGGGACGCGAGAGTTATAGAGGTAGAAAGCAGTGATGAGAAGCTACTAATTTGCCAGAAACCATTTTCAAGAAGACAAGCTAGCTAAAGTTTGGCAAGGATCTCAAGATTGTAGATGATAATAGTCATTTGTTTGTTGGATCATATTAATTATTAAACAGCAAAAATTTCACACGGAAATGGCGGTACGAAAACGAAATTTTTTGGACAGTCAGAAAAGCAAGAGAGAGAGCACAAGAAGAGAAGACAACAGAATGGTTCTGCAAAGGGACCAAAACCACAACTCCTATGTAGCCGTAAGGCTTACATAGGGCCATGTAATTACACATTTGAGGCACAGTGCAAATGGGAATTGTTTTAGGGCTATAGTTTTTTCCTTGGGATGTCTCATTTTATAACTATACAAGCAAAAACAATATGTTGATTGAAATTGTGAAGGTATTATAGAATAACAGCAATCCTAGCTGCTGTAGCTTTTCTCAATTGCTTTGGCTTTTGACTCTTTTTTGATACTTCATTCTTCATAATCTGGCAATTGATTCCACTTCATTTCCGACTAATTGTTCTACCTTTTGGTAAAATGTTTTTCAATTTTCTAATATTTTGGTGAAATTTTATGAAAAATATTCTTTTCGATAAAATAAGTTCCTTAAAAATGAAGAAAATGACTAGAAAAGAAAGGACGTTCTAGACTAATCGTATTTTCATCTTCCAACACACCTCCTACCTCTTATTCCATATCCCCTATTCGGCTATTCCCACCATCTCTACGCCTTAATAGTATTTATCTAGATTATATACTGAAATGATCATCCGGACATCGTCTTAGTAACGGGATACACCTTTGTTTTATTCCGCCTTATAGACACTTATGGTATTTTTCTATACTATGTACAAATGGTTTTTAAATAACATTTATTTAATAAAAATGTAATGCCTCAGCTCTCAAACGAGAACCGACCTTAGCTCAGTTGGTAGAGCGGAGGACTGTAGTGTGCTTCATAGCAATCCTTAGGTCGCTGGTTCGAATCCGGCAGGTCGGAGTTTTTTTTAACAGTCATCTCTTTCTTCTTCATTTCCCCCCCCCTTTTTGGCATTCTTAAACCCTACACCTCAAAAACCAGAAAAATCACAAACTAAACGATACAAAAATGACAGTTTGGCGTCTCTTTTGGACCAAATCCACCGCCATTTCTTCAAATTCAAAACCTTCACAACGTTTCTCCTTAAACCCTAACTCAACTTTCTCTCAATTCACTTCCCACTTCAGACAATTTTCCACCTCCTTCCTCGTCACAAAAATCCCAAAGAAATTCCGCAAGAAGCGAAAGAAAAAGGAATCCCCACGTACCAAATTGGTTCAAACTCAACCAAACATCAATCCCCATTTCGAAAACATTCTTTTTCGTGATACCCATTTCAGATTTCTTACTAAAACTAAAGAATTCCTCTCCAAACAACCCCATCATGTACTTCCCCTTGACGATGCCGGAAAACTCCACCAGCAGCTGGGGTTCCCTCGTGGCCGGAAAGTTGTCCGATCCCTCCAACGACACCCTTCAATTTTCGAAATTTATCGGCATAATGATGGTAAGATGTGGATTGGGTTTACTGATCTGATGGAACAATTGTTGGATGAGGAGGGTAAAGTAATGAATGAAATGGAAAGTGATAGAGTTAGTGTAGTTAGGAAATTGTTAATGATGTCGAAAGATAAGAGGATTGCTTTGAGTAAAATTTATCATAATAGGCTTTTATTTGGTATACCTGAAGATTTCAGGGATAGGATAAGAAAGTATGAGGATTATTTTAAGGTGGTTGTTGAGGAAGATGGGAAAAGGGTAATTGAGCTTGTGAATTGGGATCCTACATTGGCGGTGAGCGCGTTGGAGAAGGAGTATATGGTTGATGAGGATAAGGTGAAGAAGGCGTTTAAGTTTCCGATAAAACATGGGAAGGCATTGAATTTGGATGAAGGTGATGAGAGGAAGTTGAATTTGTTGTATACATTGCCATTGGTTTCGCCTTATTCTGATGGGAGTAAGCTGGATTTGTGGACGGTGGAGGCGGAGAAGTTTAGGGTGGGATTGATTCATGAGTTCTTGAGCTTGACATTGGAAAAGAGAGCTTATATACACAACATTGTGGAGTTCAAGGAGGAGTTTTGTCTTACGAAGCATACTTATCAGATGCTCTTGAAACAGCCTCGGACATTTTACTTGGCTGGTACAGAAATGAATTGGTCTGTGTTTCTTAAGGATGCTTATGGAGAAGACGGGGTTTTGCTAAACAAGGATCCGCAGGTGCTGTTCAATGAGAAACTTCATAGATATGCAGACATGAAAGTAGTGAAGCCAAGCAGTGATGCCTATGAAACATGAAAGGTTGAATTAGCTTTAACGTCTAGTGTAACTTATGGTGATGATGGAGCATCGTAGAGCAGAATTTACTCGAAGAATGCAGAAGAAGAATTATGGTGGACCTCATCCACCTATATTATATATCAAAGCAACACAAGTCTTGAGGTACCTAGAGTTGTTTCAAACACTTATTTACCATTTTCCTGCTGCTTATTGTTTTCAGCTGTAAATTTTTATCATGCCTGTACTCTTATCATCTTCGAAATGTAGAGCACTACTGCATTAACAATGTAAGATAATATTGAGTATCCTACTATTATTTGAGAAGTTTGATTTAATCGAAACAAGACTATTTGGGCGTCTAAATGAAATAATTCTTCAAGTTTAAGGAGCTGGCTATGTATTAAGCCTTAGTTTAACCATGACTCCATGAGTAGAAACTCTTTTTAGTTCTCTCTATCTGCATGAAAGTTACAACCTTGCAATTTGCATAGTCCAACTTCCACAGTTTATCTTGTATTGTCATTCAATTGCAATATCTTCATCATCGACATAATGATGCTCTGAGCTGGTATGATATGCATATTTTGTGAACTTGTGCACTAGTTGGTTTTGGCACTACCATTACTTGAAGAGACAGAAAATAAGATGTATCAAAGAAAATAAAACTGTCCTTTATTAGGCCTACCTAACCTTTGATGACAAACCTAGGATTGACCTCTTTTGTCTTTGTATTATGGTTGTTCAATCAATTTATCATATCCCTCTTCTTATATTATCTACACATCTAACCTATGCTACTCAGACTTTTCAAAAATGTCGATGGGTTCGTGTCAAATCCTCCAAAACTATTAGATTCTTGGAGATCCGATAGAAACACTTGCGTAGAGTCCTAACAACATAACATCTAAGTAATAATTTCACTTTTTTTTTTACAAAGATATACATCAACGACAACCAACTATTGGGAATTCAGTGCCCTTGTTATTGCTATAAAGCCAAAGCTTAAGCTTGAGGAAACAGTCTTCCATGTCAATTTGAATACTAAAAGACTTGATTTTTTCGGATCTCATCTGTTAAAGAAAGATTCTGGTTATTTCAAAATTAGTTGGTATTTTTTGTTCAATTAGTTCTTTCAGTGGAAAAGGATGGCCCAAAAATAGACAAGAATTAACACTGTGAACTGCTTAGCTCTCTTAAATATTCTAAAAACAGAAGGTGTGGTCTTAAAGAAAACACATCTTTAAAGATTAAAGCATATGATTTATCAGTCTGGTGATGATTCCCATATGACTAATGAGTTGTCAATTTTGTCAAAAAGTTGTTATACTTTCCAATCTAATACAGTAGTACGTCTTCTTTTTAGTGGTTATCGTTGAAACAAACAGTCCAAGNTTATCAGTCTGGTGATGATTCCCATATGACTAATGAGTTGTCAATTTTGTCAAAAAGTTGTTATGCTTTCCTATCTAATACAGTAGTACGTCTTCTTTTTAGTGGTTATCGTTGAAACAAACAGTCCAAGAAAAGTTGGAAATTTAATGACTCCAAGAATCATGCTTCTGTGGCTCCAACATAAAATAAAATATCGACCCTTGAGATTTTGACGTTATTTATGTCTCTTCCTCTTTAAGTCAAAGATTCTTCTTTTTCCCCTTTTTCATCATAAAATAAATGAATGTCTCTCCCTTAATAATTGAACTTCAGCTGCTAAACCTCAAATTTACTACTGTTTTGGTATATAGTGTTTTCTATCTGCTGGCCAGCTTACTACTGGGAGCAAAGTCCCCCAATATAAGAAGGGGTCAGGGGCCGTCTAAGCCTCATCATCGTTGGACCTTGTTATCGTGTCAAAAAAGAATGTTATAGCGACCTTATGGGTCCTTGGCCACCTGATGGTGCAGCCTCCTGAATTGTTAAATTCATCATTGGACCTTGTTATCCTACAGAAAAAAAATGTTATACTTGTTATAGAGACCTTCTTGACTTGTCCTTCATTTCACCTTTGATAAATTGGATGACTAACTACAAGAAATGTGATGGGGATGAATGAGCGCGTAGTCAGAAGTTTCAAGTTTGAACTCCAGGTATGAAACAAGGAAAACAGTCTGTACTTGAGCTCTAAGAATGAAGCAAGCAATTCAAGGTTAAACTGAAAAAAGAAATTGGAATGGATTAGTCAAAAACTTTTTCACATTTTCAATTACAACCAATCCCATAAGGAGCAAAACATCACAATTTGCTTTGGGCAGCTTATGTCTATGATGCATTTCTAACATAGATATTACTGCTTTCCTCACAATCTATCAGCAAGATACTCCCCAGAAGTGCACTTTACATGCGAATGAGTGCAAAAAGCAGGTTACTGATAGTTGTATTACTTCATAGAAAACCAAAAAGATCTAACACAAAATTCAATATCAATCAGAAGCAGAATAGGAATTCATTTATTAAGGTCCAAATAAATAAACATGCCAAATTGAACAATCATAGAAAACCATAACTACCTTGCTCTCAAACAGAGTTTACAGAATGAAATGCAGAATGAGGAAGAACCTCTACAACTTTTTAACATGAATGTCTAAATCACTCCCTCTCTTTTGATGAACAAATTGAAAACAGATGAACAAAATCGAAACACACTGTGAAAGAACATGCTTCCTCAGATTACACTGTCCGAAAGCATGAAGCGTTTTTGAATAAGGAGATACTAGAGCAGATAGATCACTTGGCCTTGGAAGACTAAAGTTGAGTTCGGCTTCTTAGCCTATGCCTGCTCTTTTGAGAAACACCTGCGCTGCTCCTATGCACGCTTGCAGATGAAGAAGCTCCAGTGCTTACCTTCCTGGTTGCTCTTCTATGAGTGCCCCGAGTGCTACTGCCCAGTGCTGCTTTTGCAACTGCTTCTGTTCCTACATCCCGTGCCTTTTGGGAATTAATTGGCTGTTTGTTCAAGTAGGCAAGTTTTGGGAGCAGGCTGCAAGCTGCCTTTCGCAGTTGGTCATCACTTATATTGATCTGAATTGGATTTCCCAATAGATTTAGAGCCAGAAGAGAATTGTAGTTTGCCACAAGCTGACCAAGCGCTTTAGTAGTTGTTATCTTGTTGAAACTCAAGTCTAGAACAGTCAGCTTTAGAAGTCTGTGCAGCCCTTCAATATCACTTATTTTGTTACCAGCGAGGTAGAGCTCTTTGATGAGAGTACAACTCGACAAACCTGATGCAATTCAAAGACAAATTCACATATTCAGGAGGTTGTTTAAGGATATAAAACTCGGATATTTGTGAGTCACTAGACGATACAGTTTATCTTTGGTGGAAGGTCTAAGGAAGCCACATACCTTGTCCAATTCGAGAGATTCTGTTGTAACTTAGGTCAAGCAAGCGCAGACGTGTCAATTCCCTCAGTCCTTCAATTGTGTGGATCTTGTTCCTTGATAAATTGAGAACATGAAGACCCTTTGGTAGTGATCCCGGAGTTATTTGAACTGCATTGTCCAAGGAAACATAAATTATGTTAATGGGGCTTTCTGTGACCATTTCCTTTAGTCTAAATTAGTCTAGTACAAGTTGTCCTTTGTTTACATACCTATAAAGTTGCCTGATAGATTGACAGATCGAAGGCTACATAAGTGTGATATAGCAGGTATAACTTTCAGACCAGCGCTCGCAATGTGAGCAACCGTTGAGGAAGAATTAAGAGATCGGATGACTGTATTAGCATGTGCAACCTCTTCTGGGACATTTATATTTGGATATGGGCTAATGAGAGGTGATTTACAAGCATCGGGCGAAGGCGAGATATCAACCTCATCTTCAACATGATCATGTTCATCAATTAAGCATGGTGGATGACTGGGAAGTTCATTCACCCATTCATTGATTCTCATAAACCTAGAGGATTCTTCAGGGAAAGCAACCCACTGGTTCTGTGGCCAAAATCCGCTTACTCCTCGGAATTCATCCAAAACCTCCTTGCCCTTGTCATTCCGCCCTTTGTTCAAGGATTCTGCAATGAACGAACCAGGAGATCCCAAGTTGCTCGAGTCCATGGCTTTCCCTAGTTCTAGTGTGTCCGAGGAGTACCCACCCTGCTGGTTTAGAGCAGTCTTAGCAAGGATTGGTAGTTGTTGGATACCACCTGTTCCTTGCACGTTCCTATGGCTCCATAGGAACAGTTTCCACCACAATTTTCGATTTCTGGATGGTAGGAGTTGGCTTGAAGAATGTTTCTTCAACATAACTTTGTCAGCACTGCGATGCGTTAACACAGAAGCTGGACTTCCTAAAGTCATCTTCTCAGCTAATCTCCGCATTTCATCAAAAGATTTGGTCTTTGAGAGTGATAGCTGCTCACTCAATTTATTCACCATATCCCTCATTGCTAAATCGGAGCAAGAGCGTTGCAGCTTCGGAGAAGCCCAAGATTCTACTTTACCAAACCCCGGATCACTGATGTGTCCACTTTTCACAACCTCTGCATCTTTCTCAGATTTCTTATGATCCTGTTCATTCATTTCACTTCCNCTTTACCAAACCCCGGATCACTGATGTGTCCACTTTTCACAACCTCTGCATCTTTCTCAGATTTGTTATGATCCTGTTCATTCATTTCACTTCCAAAAAATGAACAATTACGACGAATCCCTTCATTGAATGATTGATCATATTCTCCCCCTGAGCTACGAACGCGTGCTTGAAGATCGAAATCAGAGTTATCCCTTTTCATTGACAAGCTTTCATCATGCTCATCTTCCCCTTCATAAGCCACCTCTTCTACATCTCCCTTAACAGGACTTCCATGATTAGCCACCTCTTCTGTATCTCCCTTAACAGGACTGTCATGATTAGCCACCTCTTTTGTATCTCCCTTAACAGGACTGTCATGATTCATCACCTTAACATTGCTCCTAGAACTCCCAAAAGATAAAGGAACAACAAAGGAAGACGATTTCGAGTCATCTGTTTTAGTACTAGAGTTTACAGAACCTTCAACTAGTACAACCACATCAGCAGTTTTTTTAGCTCCCTTCTCCCCCTAAATCAAGAAAACATACAGAATAAGCTCAAAACTTACTAAACTTTGACATGCATGTTCAAATTAAAGAAAGGCAGGGCTGTATTGAAAATTGAAACACACACCTTATCTTTCTTGCTTCTCCTCCCTACTGGACCAGAAAAGCAATTGCAAATTGCCATATCTTTCACTGCTACAAATCAAATTCTCTCCTTCAATCTGTTAGCTCCTCCTTTCAACCCCAAACACACAAAAAAAAAAGTTTTGATCTTTGAAACTTCCCAACTCACATATCAAACAAACAAGCAAAAAAACTCAAAAAGATGTCAAATTAGCCGTAATCAATAGGCAAACGCCAAAGCAATGAAAGAGCCCAATTTGACAAATATGGAGATGAAGAAAGGTAAGTTAAAAGTGAAACTCCAATAAATATCCTCCTCCTAGCCTCAACCCTATCCCATTCACAAGGGGTTGAGCCCTTCACTGGAGTGTTGGCCAGAGTGTTAACTACTGCTGCTTCTCTCCAGAAGCCTCACCAAAAATCAATCCCCTGCTCACACACACACACACCAAAAAAAAAAAAAACACCCATTAGAATTCCAAAACTAACTACAGATCCTTACCACAATCTTGGAAAATCTGAAGTAAATACAAAAAAGCTGGAATCTTTATAAAGTTTAGAAACTCCTGCGTACATTACAAGCAGAATACATAGATGTTGTCAATCAAAATTGTACCTCTGAAAAAGAAAGAGTAAGCCAGGCTGTGACTTTGAGGTAAAAAAATAATCAGAAGAGAATATCTGCTGCCGATAAATCCGAGAAGAATCAAGAAATGGGGTTCCAATTTAGCAGTAAAGAATGAGTCTTTGATAAAAGAAAGTCAAGAAGAGAATAGCGGTATTTTGTGCAGAGGTGAGATTTGAGAAGGAAAAGGCGATGTTAGAAGAGACTAGAAATAGCAATATAAATTTTAATACAAAAGAGCGATATATATGAACGCGCAAAATACACGGACTGAGACAACCATCACCTGCGGCCACACAACATGCTGTTGTTGTAGCATATAATAAATACTCCTTTTAAATCGACTTCAAACCCTATATATGGCGAAAATTCTATTTAGAATGTCATTTTAATGTATTTGAATATAATCAGAGTTTTCATAGAGGATATGAATATCGGATAGAAATTGTCATTTTAATGGATCTTGTATCTGATTTGAATATAATCAGAGCTTCAGTGGAAGGCTATGAATATCAGATATAAATTGTCATTTTAATGGATTTTGTGTCCGATTTGAATACAATCGTAGCTTCAATAAAGGCTGTGATAGTAGATAGAATTTTTTTTTAATTAAAGAAAAGGTTCTTTAAATAAAATATTTCTTGTTAATTTTAATTTATTCGTCATATATATATAATTTTAATATTTATATGATATAATAAAAGATAATAAAATTTAAAATATGAAATTATTTTAATATATTTAACCTATCCTAAAATTAAGATTTCATTTTTTTTAATTTTTAATTTTTTTAATTTCTTGAATTTCATATTTCCTCAGAAAACGGTAAGTTTTAAATGTCCGTTTGGATGGATTTATTTTAGGTGCTTTTAAGTCAAAATAAATTTTAAACAGTTTTGAAGTTTATGTTTAAAATTAAAAAAGTGTTTATAAACATTTATTTTAAAGCCAAATAACAAAAATAAGCCAAAAATCAGAAATCCTAACTTATGACTTTTCGCTTATAAGTTATGAGTCAAAATCAATCCAAACAGGTCCTAAAACTCTTTCTTAAACACTATATTAAGTCAAAATCAGGAAAATAATATATTTTGGATTGTTTTGTTTTTTTCATTTGTGTTCAGGATAGATGAAAAACGACTTTCATTAAACATGGTTTCTTTTTCCTTAAAAAGAGGAAAACATTTAGCTTGGAATTATTGCTTTTAAAAAGTATTCTACCCGTTCTAAAATAAGAGTAGTTTTAATATCAAAAAAAAATATCCAAAAATAATTATTGCTTTAAATATAAGATAGAAATACATTTGGTTAATATATTGTTAAATTCAAAGTGTTATATATAATTTAATCTACAGACAAAACTATAAAATTGTGGTCCAGTATCTTTAATAACATAATGATTTCTTAAATTTGTTATCTGCTGGCAAATGATAAACGTAAATATTTAATTATGTTTGTCCCACTCTCCTTAAATATTACCTACTTTATTCAATTGTATCCAACAACCCTTATTAGTTATTAACATCAGTAAATTTTGTTAGTTAATCAGCACAAGTTGACATTTGAATATATATTGTTAGTTATAGTCTTGTAGAACTAATCTAATAATTAATAATTAAATTAGTAGAATATTCAGTTTGTTTAATATTTAGTTGTAAGAGGAGTATACTATTTTATTTACGTGGCTATACAAATTCAAAGTCTAATATTTTAATGACTTTTTTTGTACAAAAATCCAGATGATTTCTTTCTTTGACTTCTTTAACATGTATATACTCATGGGTCATGCACTTATAATTAATATAATTCAACTTTAAAATAGTCCAATTAAAGACATTTTTTTTTATGAGTATGATAAATTAAATATTATCAGCATCAGGCATGAATTCTTATAAGAAGAATTATATATACTTGCATACATTCGTAAGCATAGTTAATTTGATGGTTTCATTATGCCTTAATGTATCATTGAATATTTATTGTATTTTTAAAAAAATTATAAATTCAAAATTCATTAGTAACTAATGAAAGTTCTATTTACCAAAAAAAATAAAAGATAAATGTAATTGAGTTGATGCATGGACATAATACGTTGCATGCAGTGGTTTAGACGGTATCACTGTTAAGGACAAAAATAATTCAAGAAGAAAATCAATGAAAGTTTTATTTTAGGCATCTAAATTATTTTATGTTTTATTGTATTAAGTAGATAGTTAAAAAATAAAATTGTTATTATGAATAAATAAAATAAAAATTCAAGCCCATATAAAAAAAATAGAATAGCAAAAAAATACTAACCTGACTTGGAGATTTGAGATGGCAAATAACAATGATTGATGAAAGATTGATGAAAAAGAACAGAAAGAAAATTGAACAAACTCACAAGTTAAAAATATATAACNAGTTAAAAAATAAAATTGTTATTATGAATAAATAAAATAAAAATTCAAGCCCATATAAAAAAAAATAGAATAGCAAAAAAATACTAACCTGACTTGGAGATTTGAGATGGCAAATAACAATGATTGATGAAAGATTGATGAAAAAGAACAGAAAGAAAATTGAACAAACTCACAAGTTAAAAATATATAACTGTAATTCTTGATAAAAGTGATTTTGAGTTTTATATTAATTCTAAAAATAAAAAAAATTGTTAGATTTTGAATGAATTAAAGTGAGATTTTATTTTATTATGAACAAATAAAATAAAAATTCAAGCACATAATAAAAAGCAAAAAAATACTAACCTAACTTGGAAATTTGAGATGCCGAATAATAATATTGATGAAAAAGAACAACAAAGAAAATTGAACATACTCACAAATCAAAATATATAAATACATGGATTTAAGGCAACACAATTCTTATGTAACTATAATTCTAATTGATAAAAGAGATTTTGAGTTTTTATATTAATGCTAAATGTAAAAAAAGTTATTAAATTTTAAATGAATTAAAGTAGAAATATAATTCTAATCGATAAAGGAGAGTTTGAGTTTTATATTAATTTTAAAAATTAAAAATTAAAAAAAAGATTGTTGAACTTTGAATAAATTAAAAGTGGGTAGATAGGTTTTAAATGAAAGGACCTTCGATATGCTTAAATCCGCCCCTGGTTGTATGCTACTTACATAATTCGACTTTTAAATAATTCAATCAAATACTATGCATTCAATATTTATTAATTATTTAATAATAATTTTACATACACAGAGAAAAAGTCCCACTCAAAAAAAAGCATAATACATATATTAGATCCTAAATTTGATTTTAAATTTTAACTTTGACCTTCAACTTTCATAATGCACAAACAGACACATTAACTATCCAACTTTTAAATAAATAAACACATGAGTCCTACATGTCACAATACATGTAGGATACCACGTAGGATAAAAAATGACACGTAGGACATGTGTGTCTATTTGTTAAACTTTATACAAGTTTAAGTGTCTATTTGTGCACATCCAAAGTTAAAGGGCATAAATATAATTTGAAACCAAATTAAAGAACACATTTATGTATTACGCCCTAAAAAAAATATCGGATTCGATTAAGGTTTCAACCTTTAAGCTTACATCCACCCTGTCCACATGGGTGCATCCTAGCAATATTATATCGTTCAACTTTTGATATAATTAGAAGTAAGACAAATTTTAGTGAAATTGAAAAGTACTTTCATCAAATTAGCTAAAATATTATTCTCCTTATCTCATTTTCTTATAACTATTTGACTAAACATATAGAAAAAAAAAAATTTAAATACCGTTTAACCATTTATATAATTATAAAAAGAAGAATTTTTTTTAAATGACATTTATTTCTTAAAATTAAACAAATGAGGCAAAATATAGTACATAGTACAATGTAGAAGGTGATAATACATCGGAAATAAAATAAAGACTACAATAATTATTATTATTATTATTAAGTATTATTTTATTAATTAATTAGAAACAAATACTCCACTTTAAAACTTTTAATGAGAATCTTTTTCATGGGTCCCACAACCACGTGGCGAAGTAATGGTTTTTGGGACCAATTTGACAATAACAACTCCATTACTGTTCCACGTGGACACGGCTGAAAATGTTAACGTCATAAAAAGCAGAAACGATGTCGTTCCGTACGGTGTACGATAACAAAATTTTGAAGAACGTTACCATTAAAGGACGTGATATAATAAATGATGATGTTTTTCTCTTAATCAAAGGTTCTAAATTCAGACTAACATATTAAAAGTCATTAATAAAGAATAATTATTTCAAATTATATAAAATTAATTTAAAATAATTAAATTTTAATATTAATATTAAACACAAAATAAAAAATCCAAAATGAAAAAGAAGATTGATAGGATCATATTTTAAAAGCAGCTTTTAGCAGATTTGAGGAGCCCATTTAAATCGTGTTCTCATCTATAATTAAATTTGGAGATAGCTACATATTCCGCTAAATCTTTATTTGATTCTCATTTTTTTTAATTGGAAAAGGGTCAAAAATATTTTTAAATTATTTAAAAATATTTTCAAAATATACTTATTCATCTATTAGGTTAAAAATATTCTTCTATTCATCTTTTTAGTTCACAATTAACCTTAAATTAACAATCTTTTTTTAAAATTATTATTATTATTAATTATTATGTGACATTTTTTTATTGGATAAATTTAAAATTCAACCCACCAAATTTTTTCTACCATTTGATCTATATCCACATTCTTTGACCCAAATCCAATTAAAAATTTTAGAATAATAAATTTCATCATCTCTTCCCTTTCCCTTGAACCTAATAACCTATTTTCTTTTTTCATCTTTTCTTATTCAATAATTTCAAAATAAAATTTTATATATTTTTGTAATTATATTTTAATTTGATTTGGATAAAAAAAATGTGGGTATGGGTCAAATGGGTAGACAATTTTTTGATCGATTGAAATTTAAATTTATCCAATAGGAAGATGTCACATAATAATTAATAATAATAATAATTAAAAAAATAAAAAATTGTTAACTTTAAAGATAATTATGAACCAAAAAGATGAAACGAGGGATATTTATAAACCTTTTCGAATAATCCAGAAATATTTTTGACCATTTTTTCCTTTTTTTAACTAACAATTTGGCTGTTTGTTTTAAAAAATTGTGAATGATGAATAAAATAATTTTGACTGTGTTTTCATCACAAGAGAATATTCTATAGAGTTCGTTAGGTGGTTAGTCAAGAAACGAATTAGTCATGTACCATAGTATTTTATATGATATTTGGTTATTGATTTACAATTTTATATAATTAAATGTGTATAATTATAAGTCACATTAATTTATGTGTTATTTTATGTTTAGTAAAAGATAAAATAATTGAAATAAATAAAATTAAATGAGTAGTAGTACGTATAAATACTTGGTGTTTAATATTATTTTGCGTAAGAATAATTTATTTTTTTAGAAATAAGAAGAAAAAGGATCTTAACTTATATTTATTTGTATATGTGGGTTGCATTTACTATACTATTGAGAAGTAATGATAATCCTTTTGTTTTGAAAAAAAAAGAGTCTAATCTTGATTTTTCCTATGATTCGTTCGAATTTTATTTACACGAAATTAAATATGAAATTTCGACTTAGCACGTATTACTTCTTCTCTTTTGTTGTTGTTGCAAAATGAAATTTCAACTTAGCACGTATGATAGTAAGGAAGAGTGTCTATTTTTATGAGCTAATTTAGATTCATATTAGAAAGTTCTATTATAAAAGTCATTTGAAAAATCGTGGAGAGCGATACAGATAGGGAACTAGAGGTGAACTTATGGCATAAACCAAGGCAATTAGGGACGGACCTCCAGGTAGTCAAGGGGGTTCACGAATGTCATCAGAAATATATATATATATATATAAAGGTGTTTTAATAAACTTTTATGTTTATATATTGAATCTCTTGAATGTAAATTAGAGATTAGCTTAGTG
>NC_028640.1:70915861-70926938 GCF_001406875.1 Solanum pennellii | reverse complement strand
TGTGAAGAAAAATAGAGTCTGAGCGATATTTTAGTAAGACGGAAACCAAAAGAGTGTTGTTCCTTTTGAGTGTGTAGTAGTCACTTTGAGTATTGTATTCGTGACTACACAGTGTAAAATTCCTTACTATAGTAATATCAATTGCTCCTCTTAGTCCGTGGTTTTTTCCCTTATTCAGAAGGGTTTCCACGTAAAATTTTTGGTGTCGTTATTTTCTCATTTTATTTCCATTACTTTTACCATATATATTTTTGTGCTTGTCCGCGTTTTCCCAACACAAACAATGGATGTGCAATCTCCATCGAAGAGATTCACATAACGTATGCCATTGCATGTTTTCCTTGGGTCTAACTCAGAATTTTGGAGAGATTTCAGGTTCAATGTCTAAATCGAACACCATGCAAAAGATCAAATCCAAATTGAGGAATAACCCAACTAGATTTGTGGATGGAGGTGTGAAAGATCATGCCGATGTTGTTGATGGGTCAAGTAAGAAAATGAAAGTTAAAAATGAAGTTGTTGGTTCTGGGTTATTCGAACATCATAAGGTATCTGTATAATCATTGTCTTTATTCGATTTTATATTATATTTATATTTTTGTGTTGATTCATGTATTATATTGTCTGTTTATACAATTGTCGTTGTATAAATATATAAATGTATAATCTATCTTAGTATCTGTTTTGTATTTGTGTTGATTCATGTTTTATGTAATTGTGGTTTTATAAATATATAATCTATCTTAGTATTTGTTTTTGTGTTTGTGTTGTCTGCTTATATAGTTGTGGTTGTACAAATGTATAATCTATCTTAGGTATATGTATATAACTAAATAGGTATATGTATAGAAGTGACAAATTCGTATAAACATATAACAGTTTCATACACTTATACAACAGTTTCAGCCTTTACATACACAAATAAAGCTTTATACAAATATACAATTCACGAAAAAACACGAAATAGGTATATGTATATAACTGACGAATTCGTATAAACATACAACAGTTTCATACACTTATACAATTCATCAAAAATACTAAATTGGTATATCTATATAATTGACAGATCCGTATAAACATTCAACAGTTTCATATACTTATACAATTCGTATAAACTGACAGTTTCAATAGCTTGATCGATTTTTTGAACGGACTAAAATGAAGTTCTTTCAGTTGAAGGAGACGAAGAAGGAACGAAACTATATTAAAATAGAATCTGCGTGATTGCTGGATTTTTTTTTCTTTTTCATCTAACGAAAATTATAACCCTTTTTAATTTAAACAATTAAAATGTAGAAATTATACAAAAAGCACATCCGTAGCAAACTACAATTTTGCTACGGAATGAAATTTTGAAAACTTTGCCAGCGCACAAAATTCTTAATATTATATTTGCTATACATGAAATTTGCCCATAATTGAATTAGTGAAGTTATAAAAGAAAGGTTTACTTTTTTTGTTATTGGCGTGGAATAATTTACTTGGTGGTAACAAATATTGTTCCGCACAATGATTAAGAAAAATCCAATGGTATATGACAATAAAAACAAGGATGAAAAGGTTACGAGCGGCTTTTAAAATATTTGAGAAGCTGTTTTATAGATCTATTTTTATCAAAAATTTTAGGAACAATCTGTCATAAACTTAGAGTCTCACTAATGTGAGAAGCTGTTTTATAAATCTATTTTTATCAAAAAATTTAGAAGCAATTTGTCACAAATTTAGAGGTTCACTAATGTTTCATGCGGCATTTGATAACTTGCACATTTGACAATTTACTCACATTTGGAAAGTTTTGAAAGAAGATCTTATATTGCTCGGAAGATTGCTTACAACTTTTTTTTGGATGTCATACAAATGAATGTTTCATTTATTTATACAACAACCTAGGGATAAAATGTAATTTAAAATTGCTTTACAAGTCCCTAAAGTATTTATACTTTGATCCCTCTCTAGAATTCTCTACATACTAGGATCTTTCATGGCTTTCTTTAAAAATCTAACGGGTTTTAGAGTTCTCCATAAGCCTCTCCACAACTCTAGAATCTTCCGCCCTTATATGGAGTCAAAATTTCACTAGCAAAACTGTCAGGATATGACAAATCAATAACTAGAAATTTGAAGATTCTGCTAAAACTTCATATGTTTTTACCCACAATTTTGGCTGTTCAAGGCTGCAAAAAAAATTTGATTTTAAAAAAAATATAAATTAGAATGAATTCTAATGCAGTATGTTGTGATTTGTAAATGATGAATAACATAATTTTGATTTTGTTTTCCTCACAAGAGAATTCTCAATCTTAAAAAAAAACTTTAAACAACGTATGTATACACATAGAGCATGCTTAATATAATCAATGAAGGAGCTAGAAGTTCAATTATGAGTTCGGACAAATTTAACAACTTTTACTTTAATAATATATTTATCTAAAAATATTCATTATATATATCCTCATATTAAATTTAAAATCTATTATTAATATTCCAATCATTATTTCAAAAATTTAATACCATAAAATTTAAATTCTAGCTTCCCCTCCATATTCAACTTTGAAACAATCCAATAACTAACCAGTTTTCGTGCAATTGAAATTGATAGTACTATTGTGCATGAAATTTTAATGATTTCTTTGCTCAACTTTTTTAACATTAATATATACATGGAGCATACACTATAGTGTTCGCCTTTTAAATAAATCAAATCTAGAACATTTTATTTTGAATGAAATTGAATATCATTGACTTTTGTTGTTATATTATGTTTCTCTTCTCTATTGTTTTTAACACGATCTTTTTGTAGTTATTTTGCTTTGCACATTTGATTGGGGTATGTGTTACTTACTGAGATCTTATCAAAAATAATATTTTTAATTTTTACCTTCAAATATATTGGAAATCTCCACCGTGCCAACCATGTCGTGTTCTAATCGAACCTTAAATCTCTTTTTTTGCCTAAATTTTTTCCTCTTTTATGGTTGTGTTTGGTACGATCAAAGATATTTTTCATAAAACATATTTTCTTAAAAAATAAATTAATATCTGACTTACTACCTAATATTTAATAAATAAATAAAAAATTATTATCTTTAAGAAACAATGTAGCAAAATACGATATAAGGATAGAAGGCAGATGGTGGGGAGTGTGTATCTGTGTATGACATTCTAATTAACAGTTATATAATATTATATTATTCTATATAATAGAAATGACAAACAAGTTAAAATTTAATAAATGAAATAGGGTGGTATCCTTTCCAATTTCCAAGTGCTTGATTAGAAGAAGTGCAATTTGGTTTAGTCAAAAGATTTCACTTTATAAAATACAATAAAAGAATAATCAAAAGTAAACAATCAAGTTGTATGAAAATTTTCCACAAGATGTTTTTTTTTTGTTTTAATAAAGAAAAAATATTAAGGTCTTATTATAGGGTCTTTGTCTGTCGTAGGTAAAGGAATAGGTCCACATGCATTTTACTTTTTATTCTTTTTGATCCGTTTCAAATAATATATTACCTTGTTATAATTAAAAATAATATAATTTTTATTTTATTTTTAATTTTAATAAAATAATTTATAATTATATAAATATTAAATAATTATTTTAAATTTCAAAAAAGAAAAAATTAAAAAAATATCATACTAAGCCAAATGAAAAAGTTGCTACTCTTGTTTGACCTGGTATGAAAAGAAGACTTTGAAAATGCATGATAGCCTACAATACAATCATGGGGGACAAGAATTTGATCTAGACTTATCCGTTACTCGATTGAAAATAAATATTTGTACGTCAACTTAATATTAAAGTATATTT
Source organism: Solanum pennellii (assembly GCF_001406875.1). Classification (NCBI taxonomy): domain Eukaryota; kingdom Viridiplantae; phylum Streptophyta; class Magnoliopsida; order Solanales; family Solanaceae; genus Solanum; species Solanum pennellii. The sequence goes on along the minus strand of NC_028640.1, from coordinate 70,923,124 downwards.
TAATATAAAAAGTATGTGATGTAACTTGATATAATGTATTCCACCCTTTTATCCTAGATCTCGCTCATTTTTTTTCTTCCCCTCTCAATTTCACTTGCTCTCTCTCTTTCAATCATGCTCGCCTAGTTTTTGATTCAGTTATATTCATTATATAAATTAATTGTACGAATTGGTGATACAATCAATACATGTATTCAACTTTTCTCTTATTTTTTTCTCGAATTTCGCTCGCCTCTCTTAATCTCATTTATCTATTTCCCCTTCAAATATATATGTAACTATAAATCACATATAAAGAATCTATAACTATAATCAAACTATAGTCATTTTTAAAGTTGCTTTTAAAGATAATTAGTTCGGACATCTGGTGAACTGATTAGATTAGGGGCAACTTTCACATACAGCAAACACAAAATGTATATATTTGTATACTATAGCAAAGTTGCATAATTGTGCTCCATAGCAAATATAAATATGTATAATTCGCTATATATATACAAAGATAACAATTGTATAATTCGCTATACATATACAAAAGAAAATAGTTGTATACAAAAGATCAATTGTTTAATTTGTGTATGTATAAAACAAGAAAGAGAGAAAGACCAAAAAATTAAGCAGGGGAATATTTATATTGTATAATTATAAGTGTATAGGACGAATATATATGTATTTGTATGTGTATATACAATTTCCTCTCGCTTTATACAAACAGAAACGCTATTTATACATTTCATTTCTGTTTGTATAAGCGATAGAGGTAAGGGTGGTGAGCGAGATCTGGGAGAGAGGAGAGAGAGGAACGTGTATGCGTATGTATACATATATATATATATATATATACAATTTTTTCTCCCCTTCATACAAACATGAACACATTTTATACACTTGTGTTTGTATAAAAGTGTGAAGGAACGAGTGAGAGATGGAGCGAGAGAGGGAGAATGGCGAGCGAGAGTTTGAAGGAGAGAGGTGATTGGCAAAGAATTTGCTACACGACACAATTAAATCAAAATGTGATTTAATATTTAATTTAATTTATTAGTTTATCATTATATATACAATTTTTCCTTCTATTAGCAACCCTTCAGAGGCAAATATGGCCTGGCCCAACTTTAAGTACTTTTGAATCTTATTAGCCAAAATAATTTATTACATAATTAGCCGCTTTGCCTCTCATTCCATACCATCCAATTCGGCCGCTAAAAGGTGCAATTAACTAAAACGGTAAAATTATCTTCAACTTCACTCTATTTTATTTTACATTTTTTATATTTGAAAAATAAAATAGAGAATGAAAATTTATGCGGATAAGCAAATATAAACTATTAATTATCTAATATAGTTATAGTTTAAAATAATTAAAGTTCGCAACTTACTTTTAAGTTATATTTTCATCGCCTCTCTTCTCTCTTCCTCTCTCTCGCCTCTCTTCTCTTTTATACATATACAAAGACAAATTATCAAATACAAATTATACATATAAATTTACAATTATATGTCAGATATACAAATACAAGACTCTCTTCTCTCTTCCAATCTTGCTCGACTCTCTCCTTCCTCTCTCAACCTCGTTTGTCAGATATAGAAATACATATATATGTCAGTTATATATATACAATTATTTTTGACAGATATACATATACAATTCGCCTCTCTCCACTCTCAGTCCTTTCTCCTCCCTCTCCCATTCTCACTCGCCTCTCTCCCTCTAACGTGTAGCTACATATCGCAATTAACAAACTATAATTATAAAGCATAATTAAGCTATTTTTTTAGTGGCTATATGTGAAAAATCTTAAATTGTGTCTCCAACCACACTCTAAAAAATTATCTATTCTATATACCATAGGCAGATGACATATGGCATAAGAGGGTTATTTTTAAATTCACTTAATCAAATAAAAGGGTGGTTTTAAAGCAGTTAATAGTTGAAGGACTAAAGTGATAATTCACGCCAAGTTTCGAATTGTTTTCAATACTTATTTCAATACAAAATAATATTTTAAAACTAATTAACTCTAGAAATAAAATCGAGAGTCATAAACTTCAAATTCTTGCTCTGCCTCTGCTATCAGAAATGACAAGTAGAAGCCTTAAATTTAAGAGGAATAAGTTTGGGCCCTAGTGTTCTTCAAGGAGGCACACTCGGAATTAACAGGTCAATGGGCTTTAGAAGAGAATTGAAAAGAAAAGTTTGGAAAAGGGCGGCCCAGATGATTGTGCTCTATAGTTGGGCCCAATGACATCTCCTCTTGAAACTAGATTTACAAGATTGATCTTAAAAATGAGAGCGTGGACTATAGTTTTGACTTCTGACCTTAAAAATAAAAAATCTCAATAATTAATGTAGCGAACTTAAAATAAATGTTATCTTATTAAAAATAAAATGTTTCTCTTGATTTATGAATAAAATTAACAAACCTTACAAGTGATACGTTAATTGTGGACTAATAAGATTTATGATAGTGCAGTAAGATGTATTCCTTTAATTTAAACAATTTGGAATTTGAGTCTCTTGGGTATAACAAAATATTTTGTTAGTGGGAGTTTTACTTTTTAATGTGAATTTTTTCGACGTTAATCCACATTTAATTTTATTCCAGTAAATATAACGAATACAGTGAAAGAAATCAATTAATAAAACACCCTTTTAGGTCAGCCAATTAAACATAGTTGGTATGTATTGAGTGTTGAGAAATATTTTTAGATACTGAGTTTTTACTTATTAACAAGTAATTAAGAATTTGAGTAAATGTTTTGAAATTGATAAATACAAAGTATTTGAGTAAATGTTTTGAAATTGATAAATACAACAAAAACATACCTATTAAAATTTCACAAGTTGTTTTTGAAGAGTGTTGAGTGTACACAGATCTTATCATTAGCTCGTAAAAGTAAAGAAATTATTTTTGAATATTATTTTTTTAATAAACGTAGGAAGAGTAAAATGACAATTACAATAAGTTTGAATTATAGGGTGTGGCCTAGTAGTTCTAGATGCTTATTGGTTGGTTAAGTTTGAATTTATGTATTGTCGATTCGGTTTGTCGATGTTATAAATATGCTAAATCGATAACCAAAAAATAGATTTCAGTTATCAATTTTCGGTTCTTAACAGTTTGATTTTTTATTTAACTGATAAAGAAAATGCTCTTCTAAATTCTTTATTCTTGCTTTATCTCATTCTCATTTGTATGAATATAAAGTTAAATCTCATTAAATTAATACTCAGTGCATTAATAATCTCTCTAAGATAGTGATTCCGACATAGGTTAATGGAAAAAATAACTCATTTTGATGATATATTTTCAGAAGAATTATATATCAATATATGATTTCATTAATATTATAAATTAATGATATTCAAAAGTACAAATATGATATAAGACTATTTAGTGAAATTTGATTCTATTATGTTTTTTTTCTGGTTAAAATTTTAATTTAGTATAAGTTTATCTCTAATTTTTCTTATTGCATTCCAAAGTTTTTGTATTGCCACGACTACAAAAAAAAATTGTACATGTGAAATAATCTCTTTTGTACACACATAATGTTTTACATATTTGATTGTTATTATTGATTTTGATACTTTTAAATGAGAAGCCATTTTTTAATATAGTTTCAAAAAATTTCTTCTATTGTTTATATATTTCATTCTCTTATCATCACACATTGAATATTTTTAATAAATAAACAATGAATACTATTTTATTATTAAAAAATAAATATTATGTATAATGAATTTTTGTTTATAATGAATCATTAAATTGTTTAATTTATTTTGCAGTTAATCATTTAACTAAAAAATTTATTACATTGAATCATACACATATATTGTACTTTATGTCTAATGAATTCAATAAATATGATATAAAATTTAGTAAAATATAAAGTATAAATATATTCTAGCCTATTTAGTGAAATATGATTTTATTGTGTGTGTTTTTTTATTAAAATTTAAATTTAGTTGGAGTTCATCTCTAATTTTTCTTATTGCATTCAAAAGTTTTAGTTGTGCAACCACTACGAATCTTTTTAGGTGCATGTGAAATGATCTGTTTTTTAACACACATAATGTTTTTACTTATTTGATTTGTCATTGTTGATTTTGTGACACATTTTAAATGAGAAGCCCCTTTTGGATATAGTTTCAAGAAATTTAGTTTATTCTTTTACCATCACACATTGATTTATTTTTAGTAAATAATATTTGATTATTAAGAAAAAATAAATATTATGTATAATGAATTTCTGTTTACAATCAAACATTAAATTGCTTAATTTATTTTATAATTAATCATTTAACTAAAATATATAATTCAATGAATCATGTACGAATACACAATCTTGCGTTTTTAGATTCAAATCATAATAAAAGACATTCCAAAAGAGAAATGTGAATATTAAAAGAAATAAAAACTATTCCCAAAAAAAAAAATGTGAATGTCATTTAGTAAACAGAGTTATATTATATATTATTATTATATATATAAACAAGTTGACAAAACCAAACAACAATAAGTAGTAAAATCAAATTCCCCTTTCCTCCTAAAACTTATACAAATCATTTTCATGGCTTCTTCCGTCACCGTAGCAAACGGAGAATTTGAAGCAAAATCAATCAGAATTGTTGATCTCCGCCTCCTTTCTCAATCTGAACTTTACTTCCTTTCTCTCTGTTCCATTACTGATTACAATTCATGCCGGGATGACGAATTCATTATCCCTAAAATCGATCGTTCTGTTTTCAATGAATTCGTTGTTTCCCCCAAACGAATTCATTTTTGTACCCCCTATGCTTCCCGTGCTTCCTCCTTCAGCCGTAACCGTAATCGGATTGATAATTCTAAATCGGGCAATGTGGATTCAATTCGGCAGAAAAAGAAACGAGGTAGAAGAATAAGAATGACATGGCAAATAAGGCACTGAAGCATAATGCAGCTTAATTTGTACTTCGTTTATGGTAGGCGCAACTGAATTTTGATCATTGATGATGAAGTAAAAGGGGAATAGGATAAATTGTAGTATTCAAAATAATATGCATGATATTAATTTTGAAAATGAGTTGCTTCGTATTTGCTTATAAAAATATCATTCAGTTTATTTAATTTTTATTTTGTTTTTATGTTGGCAAGCTTTAGAGCTCCCATCAAAACAGGCTTTTGGTTATTTATTTTTTAAAATATTTTGTTCATTTTATTTAGCTTAAATATTTTACTATTTGCATTTTATGATAATACCATATGATGGTCGTTTATAATTTGGCTCAAAAATATATTTATCTTCAATATTTTGGTTCAAAAATATCTACGCAGTCAATACTTTGGTCCAGAAATACACGTATAATTATTAAATGGGTCAAAAAATCTCTTTTCCGAATAAATATATCTTTTTTCTTTTCAAGCATATCTTCTTCTTAATTAACATAATATTAAAAAACAATGTTCTTGTTTTCTTTCTTTTAAAATCATTTTAACAAATAAAAATGTTGGATTTTTTTAATTTTTAATCTCATTTTATCAATTAAATTAAAATAGAATAACTTCATCTATCCTTTCAACAAATAATATATGTCACACACACACACACACACACATATATATGTGTGTGTGTGTGTGTATGTAACACACACACACACACGCGCGCACGCACACACATATAAGAAATATTTTCATTTTTTATTTTTATCTGAATTGAAGTAAGATAACTATTTTATAATGTGAAAGATATTGTTAGGGAAAGAATGTATTAAAAAGAAAATAAATAATATATTTTATTTGGAAAAAGTATTTTTGATCCATTAAATAACGATAAGGGCATTTTTGGATCAAAGTATTAACAGAAGGGCATTTTTTATCAAACTACAAAATGACATTTTTATTTTTTTTTTGCGTAGTTTAAGGGCATTTTTATTCTTTTTCCGTACTTAAAAATAAAATTTTCTTTTTATCTACATTTAAAATAAATCACCTTAAATCAAAATATATATAAACATAAGAACTAGTCTATTAAATTTATAAATGAAAATTATATTTATATTGTGTAATTTATTAATAGATTGACATCAAGAATTATCATAAAAATAAGTAGTAAAGATTGTGAATGTTTTTATATATATGATATTAAAAATAATGTAAATATACATGAATGTGAAAAGTAATGTGAAAAATGACTCATCTCAACTATGTGATATTATTCTTCACACCAAACAATTTCTGAGCAATTTGGTAGAGACTTTTTCATTGGGAGTTTGAGTTATACAACTGGCATTTCATTTTACCAATAAACCAATAATCAAAATAATAAGACATTTTTATCAGTTTTCAATTTATTGATTTTGATTCTTAATGGTTTGAGTTTTTATTCCAATAAAAAAATGTTTATAGAACAAATATTTCTTCTCCCACAATTTGACAAGTAAAACAATAATATAGATTTACAAACACTCATGAAATAGAATAGTAATAACTACCATGAATATTACTATACAAGTATAACACAAGAAAAATTAAGAGGAATAAGGTTTTTAGTTTAGGTTTTGACCTTTTGTAAATAAATGGTATGCATATATCATCTGTCATAATTTTGGGATATTAGTTTCCTTGCCGTCCAAAATTAGAGCATATATATCTTTTATACTAACAAACATACACGTGTCACAAACTTGTCCATCGACCCAACATTTATTATATATCATACGACGGATAAGATTGTGCCACGTGTTCATGTTTAGTCTTCCATTAGAGTGAAGGGCATATATGCTCTAGTTTTTTGACGACATGGGCACCAATGTCTTAAAGGTATGACGAATGATACATGCATATAATTTATGATAGTTCAGAGATATATTTATCCTTTTTTCATTTGTATAATGCAAAGTTGTGAACTCAAAGTCACTATGAGTGTGAATTGTAGGCTAAAGAACAAAGACAATATTAATTAAGGTATTGAGATTAATATTTTATATTTATGTAGAAATAAAATAGTAAATTCTTATAGTCTTAATGAATTATATGATCACCCATAAACTAATATAAAATATCAAAATTGAACTGGTAATTCTTTTTTATGAAATCATTTACCCATTAACCAAACAATAATAAACTAATAACATTTTTTCAATTCGATTTTTGCTCATTGGAGTCCGAACATGGGAAGAGACATTTGCACACTCATATTGGAGTTAGGACATTGGAGGTGAAAGATTAGGAGAGACATTGGGGGTGTGTTTGATATGAAGGAAAATGTTTTCCAAGGAAA
>NC_028640.1:70894580-70915345 GCF_001406875.1 Solanum pennellii | reverse complement strand
GGGGGGGGGATGGCCGGTGGTGGGTGAGTGGGGATCAGGGACCGGGTAAAAAAAATAAAATATTAAAATTAAATTTTTTTAAAAAAATTATTGTTTTTCCCAAAAAAAAAAATGTAACTTAAAATTGGAGGAGAATTTTGGAAAATATATTCCTTAATTTTTGAAGGCAAGTCATTTTTCCTTAATTTTGAGGAAAATGAGTGGATTTGAAAAACATTTTCCAAAACTTTTGTCCCAACCAAAAATGAGAAAATTGTAAAACATTTTCCAGAAAATGTTTTCATTCATAATAAACACAGTCTGAGTTGATTTGGAGTGAAAACAATAAACTAAGGAGATAATTAAGTATGTAAAACTTTATTTTGGGAAAATAATTAAGTTGAGAGACTTTATTTTATGGAAATAAGAATAAATTAGAAGCTAATTAAGCGAGTAAGTTTCTATTAGGAAAATAATTAGGTGGTAATCCCTATTTTCTGAGAATAATTAAGTGAGAGGAGTTTATTTTAATGAGATAATTAATTATGTGGGAAAAAACTTTACTCTAGGTTATTTTAAGAAGTGATTTATTTTAACGTATCTGAATCCATCTGATAAATAATTAACAAATAGAAAAAAAATAAATATACTCTCGAACTATCATAAATGATATGCAAATATATTTCGTCATATTTTTGGCATATTGATGTCATTGCCGTCCAAAAACTATAGCATATATATCTTTTATACTAACGGGCACACATGTGTCATCATCTTCTCCATCGATTCGACATTTATTAAATATCGGTTCAAAGAATAAAATTGGGCATGTGTCTCTATTTAGCCTTCCGTCAGAGTGAATGACATATATGCTCTAGTTTTTAGACGATATAGACACTAATATCTCTAAAATATGACGGAGAGTATCTCCATACTATTTACAATAGCTCGACGGTATATATATTTTTATCAATAATAAATAATTATTTAAAAGCTTAAATTGAATTAATAGGTATGATATAATTGTACATCTAATTAGACATTTTTTCCAAAAAAGAATTTACAAAACCATTTAAAAATTGTTAGTCTAATAATTCAATGCCGATAAATTAATACTGTAATATATTAGTTTAGTTAATTCAAATTTTTACCTATCTACCAAGGTGGTAAATCAACAATCTTAGGTTCTTAGGTTCAATTCTTAATTAAAAAAAAATGCGAGTGCTAATTTTTTGATGGTGATTAAAGGTATTTACGGTTTAAATAAAAATTGATTCAAACATAATCAAATTAATTAATTAAATCGATTTTATTTGGTGAGGTGTTTTTTTTTTTAGATTTTTAAAAATCGATTATTTGGGTTGATTATGATTTTGTTCGAAAAATTCAAAAAAATAACCGAATCGATAATATTATATACACATACCTTATTATTATATATACATAATATATTATAAATAATTTTAAAGATCTTATATGTGTTTTCATCGAAATTTGTTTATAATTTACTTATGAAAGCAACATTGTCAACGTGAAATATTTATCTTATCGGTTTCATATATATGAATGTCCATGACAATTCTTTATGAGATTGAAAATGTCACCGTCTCTTCCTTCTAACCCAAAATAATTGAACTTTTAGGCTTTATTCACAGTAAACTCGATGGTTGAAAGTTATGTAACGTGAGTCATTTTAACTATTTTCGTTTTGAATAAACTATTGTCACTTTTTGACTAAATTGTTTCTTTTATTTTTATCTATGATTAACAATCGAACCAAATAAAAAACAATGACTTTAATAAATAATATTATATTTAATTTAATTTTAAAATCGAATAAATTCATTTAGTTTCATTTTTCGCTGTCAACATCCAAACTAAATAAACCAGGCCTATAACCTATTACCTCACTCTGCTTCTTCTTCTTCCAATAGAAAGAAGTTCACAAAACCAAGCAACAGTTAAAAAATTCATTGAAAAGTTAAAAACAAATCGATCTTCCCTCCAAACTTATACAATTCTTTTTTTCATGGCTTCCGTTACCGTCGATTCTTCTTCCGCCACCGTCCCTGACGGCGCACTTCAAGCGGAATCAATCCCAACCGTTGATCTCCGACTCCTTTCTCAATCTGAACTTTACTCACTCTCCCTCTGTTCCACCGCTGCTTTCAACCCTTGCCGGGACGACGATGTCATTATCCCTAAAATCGACCGTTCCGTTTTCAATGAATCCGCTGGGTCCCGCAAACAAACCTATTCCCGTCTCCGTCTTGCCCCCGCTGCTACCGCCTCTGCTTCCTCCTCCGCCATCCGTAGCCGTACACCTCACCTCCGTAATTCTCCTCACCCTCTTCAGAATCCATCTCCTAACAATGGCCCAGCGAATTCGGAGAGTTCCCAAATCGTTACCCTTCTTAAACAGCTATTTGGTTCGGGTACTCAAAAGAACCCTACCGATTTGGTACCTATCCGGGTTGATTATTCCGATTCCTTATCTGTGCCCTCGCATGTGCCTGTTCCCGGGCTCGAATTGGCCAATGTGGGTTCAATTGGGCAGAAAAGGAAACGAGGTCGGCCTAGGAAGAATGAGAATGGTGTCAGGGTGGCTGAGGTTAAAGTGGATGAGGTAGTGAAGGACATTGTAGTTTATCAAAATGTGGATGATAGCGATAAAGAGATCATGAATAAGGATGGTATACCAGTGGATTTGGCAGTTCTAGGAGCATCGGTGGATCCGTTTGGCCTAGAACTGAGGCGGAGGACAGAGGGGTTGGGGAGTGCAGAGGAGTTGTTAGGGTTTCTGGGGAGATTGAATGGGCAATGGGGGAGTACGCGAAAGAAGAGGAGGATTGTGGATGCAGATGACTTCGGGAGTATGCTGCCAAAAAGTTGGAAGCTTTTGCTTTCTATTAAGAGGAAAGAAGGCCGTTCATGGTTGCATTGTCGACGCTACATAAGGTTTTTAGAAATGCTGTTGTTTCTCTTATTGCCTTTAGTTACCTTTATTGGTTTTCTTGTCAAGAGTGTTTTATGGTCAGGGTATTAGAGAACTCTAGTTTGGCTTCAAAGTTTAACCTTAAATATTGAGCAAATGCATTTGAACAGAAAGCAATGAATGTAGAGGATTCATAGAGCTGAATTTAACTAATTTAGGATTGATGCATAGTTGATTCTTTTTGATCATTTATGGAAAACAACTGGATCTTGATGTCTCTAGGGGCATGATTCTCATCAAAGCCTAACATAGATGATAATGAAATAAATGAAGTGATTTTGCAGCGACTCTTTCATTGGGGAGTTAGAGTTATACAGGTAGTGTTTTGTTTCGTATCATATTTATTTATTTTGATAACAGCATGCCTAGTGTTATCCTTTGGGGAGGGTGGTGGTGTGTACACAACCTTTCCCCTACTTGATGTATAGAGGTTGTTTCTGATAAGCCCTCAACTCAAGTAAAGCATAATAAAAACCAGTATGGAAAGGAAAATATAGTAGTGAGGCAACCATGCTGAAACATAATGGAGATGAGAACAGTAGCAATAACACACAATATGATATCGGAGCAGAGAAAACAATAAGTAATAATAGAATTGAAGGAAAAAATAGCATATGAGTAATAATAGTAAAACTGATGAGGAAAATAGACAAAGTTTGACTACCTCTTAATCTTCTACCCCAGTTGTTGACCTCCATATCCTTATATCCAGGTCATGACGTCATGTCCTTGGTAACAAAATGGTCTGAAAAGATCACACAAGCGGGACTTGTCCAAATTACATGACAAGACTCTAGCAAGTCCTGAAAATCCAATACATCAGTTGCAAAAGACCCTCTATTCCAACATAAATTATGAATTCATTTAAATTTTGTAACAGGTACTCATTCCCTCTTCCCACCATAGCATCTTTTAATCCTTTCTAGCTATATAGTCCATGCTATGCACAAGGGGACTGTCCTCCGAAGTTTCTTATGTTTCCTGACAATTCTTTGTGTTTGCGAAATATGAGTAGCTCTCTAAAATTTGATGACATTACCCAATGAACTCCAAAAATGCATAAAAAGATAGACCAAATCTGCCATGAAAGCTACTAGAGTAGCATGTAATTCACCGATTCACTATCATTCTCACATAAAAGCACCTGCTGCAAAGATTAAATCCTCTCTTCTGCAGCCTGAGCGTAGCACGCCATCCAAAGCAAGCTACTTTGGTTTGTATGCCTAAAACTTGGTGATACAATTTATAGGTTTTGTATGCCTAAAACTTCTTTACTTGTGGCTGTTGCAACTTTATAGAAGTTACTCCCTCATTTCATTGTCTTGGTTTGCCTAGGCTCAAAGTTTAAAGAATGTAGGGAAGATTTTGAATCTTGTGGTCTTTAATTAAAGGTGTGTATAACATATGAAAAGTGCCCTTTGAATCTTGTGTTTTAGACACGCAGTATTATTTTTACAAGGAAGTGCTATTAAGGGTAAAGTGATTGTGTTGGAATTCAAAAATTACTAAATCTAGAAAGTTGATGTACTTCATGAAGTAAACTAAAAAAGAAAGTAGGACACATATAATGTAACAGAGGGAATATTTGCTTTGAAAAAGGTTCATGGTACTATGTTGGTATTCTGATTAGAAAAATGAAATAATTTGTAGAATTCTTTTGGTATGTAAGAATTTTATTTACCAAAGGGAGATCAGTACAGTTACAATTATTGGAAGAATTTGTCCTTAAAAATATATTTCAATAGAATGTGTATTCGAAGATTGTGTGTGTGTGTGTGTATATATATATATATATATGACTTTGCTTTTTTCCTTTTCCGCTATGACCTTGTTCAGTTTGGTCTCTTTGATGTCCTCAAGGACATTTATAGCCTCTTTGACCAAGCTTTTGACAAGTTAAAAGCATTTTTTACATGGGAGAGAAGGTGCCAATTATAAAGACTAACTAAACACCTAGTCTTAATGGTGCTTATGGGAGTTGATATTCCATCAAAACATCTGCAGTTCCTCTCTCTCCAAATGCTCCACAAAATTAAAAGTTGGGATCATCCTCCAAGTACTTTTGATGGTGTTATCACATATCAACTCTCCTACATATCCAGCTAGCATAAGCATCTTTGATGGAGAGGGGCATAACCCATTGGAGGCCAAACAATGAGAAGAAGAAATGCCATATGCGACTGTTGTGGAGCAGTGCAAAAAAAGATGGTTGAAACTTTCATTGTTTTGTTTACAGAAAAGACATCTGTTGATGAGATTGATGCCCTTTTGCCTTGGGTTGTCTTGGGTTAAACATGCCTTATGTAGGGCTGCCCATGCAAAACAGGAAACCTTAAGAGGTTGTTTGGTCCTCCAAATATGCTTCCAGGGCAAGTCTTCAAGTATGCCAGTCTGGGCGCACTAGTAGTTGTAGCTTTGCAGTGTAGATCTCTAATAGGTTTTTCTTATTATCATAATTTGCAATTGCTGACATTTGTAGCTTGAACAAAACCCAAGCCCATCCAACAGTTTACACATGATTCAGAATTAATATTGTGATATTTGTTTACTGCTCTCTCTCTTATATGCGTTCAATTTAGATGATGTAAGACATTTGAATTTCTCAGCCCTAATGGACGGCAATTTGGCACATGCAAGGAAGTCTCGTCATATTTGCTCTTTCTTCGTGGTGAAAGGAATGAAAATCTTCCAACATATGTAAATGGAAGTGGAACTGTTGAGATCACCAATGCATGTGCTCTGGTTAGTATAAGCTTAACCTTTTTTTTTAAAAAAAAAACAATACATTTTTTCTCGTCCTGCTTTATTTTCCCCATAAATGGAGCTTTGATGCATCAAATATGTTTCAGACTTCAGATCTCAGAATTCAAGATGGTGGCAAGAAGGAAAGCTCTGTTTTTCATAACTCATCCCCTGCTGTTGGTCATGGGGAGTTGCAAGTTCTACTGAATTTTGGAGAACTATCAGAGGTCCAAGTAGGAGACCTTTTGCAGTGTGACAAATGCAATGTGACGTTTAATAATAAGGATGATTTATTGCAGCACCAGTTATTTTCTCATCAGAGAAGGAAATCTAGAAATGGTGGTCAATCCATTACTGACGGGGTAATAATTAGAGACGGAAAATTTGAATGTCAATTCTGCCATAAGACATTTGAAGAAAAGCATCGGTACAATGGTCATGTTGGGAACCATGTTAAGAAGCAGGTAAAGACTGTGGATGGATCGCTTCCAATCAAAATGGGAGGGGGCATTGAACCTGTGGTGTCTAGCGGAGCCATGCTAAGGGAACCCATTATGCAGGATTCAGTTGTTTTACCGAGGAACTTGACAGAAAATGCTGGTGTAATTACAGATGCTGGTGATAATCCTGCACCGACTACTAAAATCCAGGAGGATCACATGGAGACTGACAATAAACTAGAAGGTCTGGGTGAGGCTATGGATACTGACCCTAATAAAACTACTTTGTGTTTAAGTTTTGAAGCAGTTACTTTCAATAACAATGATAATAGTTATTGTGGAACACCACATGACTCACTGTTTTCTGATATTGCAGCTGAAGGAACCAGTAATGGTTGTCATAACCAGGAAGGGAGTTCTGTGAGCCGTTCCCCTATTTCATCGAATGAAAAAACATGTGTGGATATAAGCAAAGTAATTGTTGGCTCCAACATAGAAGAACCTGAACAGGAAGGTTTACTTTGTTCAAATGACATTGTTGATTCATGTGGTGTTAGTATGGAAGATGGCAAGTTTTTTCCTACAGTGGATGAGAGCAAAGTAGAGAATGGTTGGGCTGTGGATACCGACTCAACAACTGTTTTATGCAGTAATCCCAGTCTGCCGGGTGGGAATAGTTTGATAAAAGCCAGACAAATTCCACATACTGAAGATCACTCAGGGAAGAACATTGATGATATGAATGGTGTATCCTTCCTAGCAGAAACATCTAAAGGAAACACAGATTTAAAGAGCAGCACAGGTACCCCATCTTGTGATAAGGAAGGATCCACTGTAGATTATGTCGGAGTTCTTTCTGGTTGCATAGGTGAGCATAGACCTAGTAGCATTATGTCTGATATTGAAAATAAGGAGTGTGGCAGTCTTAATTCAAATGACAATAAGCTGATTATGAAAGAGGACAATAATTCAATTGCTCCACATCTAGATAAACATGTAAAAGATACAGCTGAAAGAGATGCGGTTGATGTTTCTGCTTGCGTTCTAGAGGAGCTTGGACAGAAGAAAGGTGATGAGAGTAGTCTACTTTCTCCGGCATGTGACAAGAACAGTGAGGTTGAATCTCTGATTTTTAATGATTTGAAAACAAGTGCAGAGGAGCCCAAGATTAGTGAGCTGCAGAGTGTTAGAAGTAATATAGTGGGATTTACTTCTAGTGACAATCATGCTGTGAAAAAAGTTGCTGCCAGTGACATAGAGAAGGAAAAAAGTCTTGCATTCTGCCCGCTTTTTCCGGCCATGAATGCAAGGGCATCATGTGCAGAAGATCACGATACCAAAGTTTACCAAAGCACACAGGAAGGTAATGATCTGCAAAGGTCCGCAAATGCATTGTTTTCTACAACCAATGTACCAGAAGCTTCTACCAAGGAATATACCATGCACAGGAGCTATAACAACTCTTTGAAAGAATCTAAATTTGATGGACTAGAACACCCAAGACATCATGATCTAAATGTTGTTTTCGGCAATTCTCATGTGGATCTAAGTGCAAATTTGAACTGCACACCTTTCCAACTTGGCATGGAGGAAACCTATGGCGTTCAGGATAATCTCCAGAAAAGATTGGAGACCGATAAACATGGAGAAGTAGGGATTGATTTAAGTGATTCGTCTTTCAAGGGAAAAACAGGGGATTTTGGAAGTAACTTCAACACTGTTTTTCCTAGTCAATTGTGGAATGAACACAAATTAGATGAAGTTGATAACTCTGGAAAGAAGATCATTACTAGTTTTGGTTGTGGAGATGCCAAACCTAATGAGGACGTCATGGCTGGAAGCATTTGGAGAGTGGGTGTAGAAAATGTCATGCAAGGTGGCTCAGCAGGCAATTCAACCTCAGTAGCGCAGTCATCTAATTGTTTCCAGACTTATGATGTTTTGTCAGATAAGGTATGCAATATAATATATTGGACTACTTTTCTCTCTCTCTCTCTCTCTCTCTCTCTCTCTGTGTGTGTGTGTATATATATATATATATATAATATGCGTGTCTGTGACTATTTTTAGTTTGAGAAATACATCATTCTGCCATGCATTTGAAGAAAAATGCTATAGCATATTAGTTAAGTAGTAGTTGCAGTTCTCTTTGTTTATACTCTTAATGAACCCATTTTCCTATTAGAAACAATGAAAAAAGACTTGCAGATATTCTTTAAGTTATGAAGATTTTTGTGAATTTTTTACCCATTATATTAGATAACTTATCATATATTTCTTAACTTGCTATTTTGGACAGGTTCCCAATCTTTATGGAGAGAATGAGAAGTATAATGGCAACACTGGCTTTGATGGGTTGAGCTCAGACAGAACTGGACCGGTGGAATATAGTTTCATGAGCACACAAAGTTCAAATTCCCTTCAAGAAGAGCCTCGAGTTTTACCTTACGATGTGGATATAGAACAAGGATTTAATTCCTCATTTTGGCTTGGAAAAGACAATTTAATGCCAAATTTAGCTGGCAGTAATCAGGTGACTATGGTATGTGTTTGGTGCAGAAATTTGTTTTATCAAGATTCTAACCAGTTAGAAGCTGGTTCAATTGGTGCAATGTGTCCAACCTGCAGTGGGAGTACTGCAGGGCAGTTTAGCTTTATGTAGCACTTGTCATTGAACATAGACTTCAGACAGAGGATTAGGTTAAAGGGAGGTATTTGTTCATCCAGAACTGGAAAACAATTAGAAACTCCAGATTGATGTTAGTTATATTAGTAGGTAACCTTCCCTATTCTTTTGACTGAAATAAGTCAAACCACCAACTGTGTCTTAGAGAAGATAATGAGATTTTTATCTTCTTTAGACTTTTTTTTTTTTTAAAGAAAAACAATGCAGTCCCAAGTATCTGTTATACATGATATGGTAGGATCAGGATCCATCAGTTGGACCAAAACATTTGATGATTTTTAGATTATTAGGTAGTTGCTGAATGTGTCTCCGATTTGAGTTGTGGATGGGAGAATATGAAGAAGCAACTTTGATCGGTTAGCAGCAGCATGATGGAGGATGGATGAAGAAGCTATTTTTGAGATCAGTTTTGCAGAGATGACAATGATATCCTCCCCTACCCCGGTATCTCATTGAGATTCTTCTTTCAAATGATTCTGTTACTGTTTACTACTTTGGGCATTTTTAATTTTTCTGGTAGAAGTTTGTTTTTGCAGCTGTGTGCTATGTTTTCTATTTTTGCCTTGTGTTTACTTATTAGACAGGCAAACACACTAGTTGTTTAGGTAATGCAGCTTAGCAAATTATGTGATTCTATACAATGCTCCCTTGACTTACAAGCTTGGATATTATTAGGTCTGAAAGTTCCCCTTTTGGTTTAGTTTTAGGTTAGATCAATCAAAAATACATTTTAATTCCGCAGTTGGAAGGAATTTTTTCTGCCATCTGTCTTTCCCTTCTCTCATAAGTTTTGTGGATCTTTTGATTTTCAACTCAAAATGACCATAAAAAATGCCTAATACTCTTGTAAGTTAGAGAGTAAAAAGAAAAAGGGAAAAAGTTGATTGATAATGCATATAGCACGCACAGAAAATTTCTGTTTGTTTTTTTGATATTTAATTCCAAGGAAATTTTAGTTGATTTAACACGAAAGTGTACTTATCAACACCTAATGGATTAATGACCTAATATAAATTTCACTTCCTTTCTATTATCTAGTTTCAACACTTTTATCAAATTCTATTAATAAGTTAATGTATGAACCAAAAACAAAAATAGTATATGAAGTTCAGTTTGAAAAAAAGTTATTTGTATTTTGCATGTGATTTTGTTTGGCATATGCATAGAGAATTTTCGATTTGGAATGCAACTCTCATTTCATTAGATTGACTTCAATAAGATTAAACCAGTTAAATTTATATTTTGTAAGCATATGCTTTTTTTATAATAAAATTACACTTATTTAAATCAACTAATTTTAAATCTTGCAAGAGTTTTGATAGCTTAGTGTAACAACCCATTTAGTCTGTTTGAGCAGTAGGATTATTTTTGATAAATACTTACTGGGTTGACGGACCACGCGACGGACCGTCACGATCACGACGGACCATCACGACTGACCGTCATGGTCACGATGGACCGTGATGGACTCCGTCGTCCCATACTTGTGCAATTTCTTCTGCTGCTCTCTTCACTACCCTCGACGGCAAGTATGACTAACCGTCATAGGCACAACGGTCCGTCGAGGGTCTTCGTTCCAAAACACTTCAACTCTTGGAATCTGGGTACTGGGATTACTTCTCTGAACTTCATGACGAACCTGCAAGACGGACCGTCATAGATACGACGGACCGTCACAAGCTGCGTAACCCCACACTTGGTCAGACTTCCCCATCTTTAAATGGGTGTTTTGGACTATTCATAATTATAATTATGAAATTAGTGGGGTAGTTTTACTAATTTATTTAGTTAGTGGTTAAGAAAATAATATTAAAATAAATAGTGGGTCACTTTTAGTAATTTTTATAATTGGTTACATAATAATTAGGGTGATAATAATTTGTAAAAAAAAAAGGGGAGAGGAGAAGAGGAGAACGATATAGAGTGGCGTTGAACGAAAGCAAATTGGAGCGGCTAACCTTTCCGATTGGAGAAGTTCGGAGGCAATAAGGAAAGGAAAGGCATTGGAGGACTAGTTTCTTGACTTCGATTCTTCGGTGGAGGTAGGTTATGGTTTAATTCTATTTGATAGATAAACTCTAAATAGCGATTGATATGTATTGAGTGATATTGTAAAGTCTCCTATGTACTTGATTGTGTGGTTGTATGTTTTGATTGTGCGGTTTGTGGTTGGCCTAAAATTATGAGACTATTGAATCTTTAATCTTGAACCCTCTCTATTAAAATGACGCCTTGAATAAAGAAGGCTTGCTGAAATAAAATAATGAGATAATTGGATCGGAGTGTCACGTTTCAACACAGTATTATGGGATCGGAGTGTCACGTTCCGACACAGTATTATGGGATCGGAGTGTCACGTTCCGACACAATAATATTAAAGGCAAAGAATCTTGAAGTAACTTAATATACTTAATCTCAAGGAACATATTTTCCGAATGAGTATGGTGTGGAGGCATGAGTCTTCACAGGTGTGCGTGATGTTGTGATTGATGGTGTACCTATTACGGTGTTGTTGTTGTCAATGGGTCATGTGTTTGTTGCTTGCCACCTGTTTAGTATTGTAGTTGATTTTATATTATTATTCATTATATGTTGGTTTCTATTTTGAGTTGGCCGATGATACCTACTCAGTACGTGTTCCTTGTACTGACCCCTACCTGTATTTTCTTCTTTGTTATTTTGTGGAGTGCAGCAAGTGTACNCAGTCTCCAGCACATCAGAGTTCAGGGTGAGCTATTATTTCTAGCTCGTGCTGGATTCTCTCATTCACGTCTTGATGTCTTTGAATTTCGGACATGGACCATCTTTTTACTTATTTTGGGTTTCTTAAATACTCTTAGACTTGGTAATCTGAGGATAGATGTTCTTGATGTGATGACTTCCAGATTTTGGGGATAATAAGTGTTAAACTTTAGAAGCTTATTTACTTGGTTACATTAATAAGTTTTGGATCTTCCGCATTATTTTTGTTAATTATAGTTGAACTATTGGTAAATGTTGGGTTTAGATTTGTTGGTTCGCTCACCTAGTAGGCTAAGTGTGGGTGCCACTCACGACTCGTTTTGGGTCGTGACAAACTGATTCAATAAATTAATAATAATATAGCTCAAGCAACTTGGTGTGCTCAGCTCATCATTGTATGTCAACTACCAATCATAGTCTTGTAGGCCAATAATTAGCTGTGTAACATTTCTTATTTTTAGAATTTGAGTTTTAAATTGTTTCATCATTCTGTTTTCAACTCTATGATCTCATGATTGAGCAGGTAATATATATGCTTCCTTTATGTTATGCCTTTTTGCAAAAGATTCATTGGATATTAGAATGTGGTTGGTGTTAGAATTATTAGGTATATGATATTATTTGTTCGATTTGAATTTATCTTTTGTTTACAAAATATGAGCAAAATTTTCATTTCAAATCTTCAATTATGCTCATTTTTTTTTTAAAAAAATTATAAATTTGATTCATAAATTTATATTTTGTAATTTTAAAAATGCTAGACGTAAATGGATGGTTTGAACCATTTGAATATTTTTTAAAATTATAATTAATGAATAACTAATTATTGTTGATTTTCTAGACAATTAATAGATTTTTGTGAACATATGTGTAAATTTGAATGTTTGTAATAACATGATCGCAAACATTTATTTATAAAAGTACTACACAGAGATATATGATTTATCAATGCCGTGACTTAAGATATTTTGAACTTTGTTTATGAATTATAATTTGCTCATTCGTAAGATTATATAAGAATTGAGAAGTTTTTATTATTTTCACAAAATTATGGGGTTTTCTATTTGTATTCTCCTTTAATTGTTGTTTAGATATGCTTTATTTGTATCGAATTTCTATTATAAAAATCTCTCTATGCACACAACAGCCCCTTTTCATTCAATACATTATTATCGCTAAAAATATATAAGATTTCTTATTAAATCATAATTAGTTTTTTTGTCTAGAAGAAGTTGAGAGCTTCGATATTTTTAATGCATAACCAACTTAGCACAATAAAAAAAAAAACCTAAGTTTAATTTCATATAAAGTATACTCGCCATAAAATTATAATTTTTCTTTTAACTCACCCTGCCTTGAACGTGTTCTCATGATTCTTTCAGGTTAAAGTTAGAATTTTGATTCGATTTTATAAAGTCAATATATACTGTATATGTTTTTTAAACCTCATTTAAGTGATATTTTATCCTTATTATTGTTTCTATATTTTACTCTTATGACCAAAACTCATGCATAAACAATAAATGTAGATATCAACTAGAATTATTATAGAGTGATAAATACTTCTTTATTATAGAACTTTACTTGTCAATATAAAAATTTTCAATATGAAATAAATTTAATCAGTTTTTATTATAAATATCGTTATACTGGATACACAATTAAAAAATTTAAAAAAACAACCATTTTGATAATTTCTCTAGTTTCTTTTGGTGCATGTATGGACTGACTGTACATTTGATATAACACGTGTGTACTCTGCTAAAATAGTTCTTCAAATTCTAATATGATTAACATATCATTATCTCAAATAATAATAATACTAAAAAATCTAAAAGAGTATAACAAAATCAGCAGAAAGTACAACCACACAAACACACTGGTCCATTTATACAGAGTGGATTTTGATGTTCCAACAAAGCCAAAAAAAAAAACAAAAAAAACTGTTTTTATCGTTTAATAATTTTTATTTTTTTTAAAAAAAATTCTATCTCTACTACTACTATATTCTCCTCTCAAACAAAAATCTGGAGCCTTAACGCTAACATGCGCTGGGCTCTATTTTCCACCGCCGCTGCCACCGCCACCGTCGATTCGTCGATCTAGGGTTTCTCTCTTGGTGGGTTTCGGAAATTTTCTGATCCAATTTTATAAGAACAGAGAAATCTCTTAGTTCTTGAAAAATGGGTCTTTTAAGTGCTTTTGCAGCTGGGTTTGTGGTTATATTGATGGTCTTTGAAGGGATGGCGTCGCCGGAGACTGTTAATGTGTCGGTTCGCTCAGTTTGTCCATTGAAATCTGTTAAAGATTCGATTTTTATGGGGTTTCAAGATTTGACTTGTCCATTAGATGGGATCCAATCTTCTTATGTGGCTGAAGTTATTCAGGTATAGATAATTTTTCTTTTGTATTGTATGTTGTGTAATATTTTCACCTTTTTGTTTGAATCTGTTGGTTTTTGGGTGTTTTACCTTGTTAGCAAGGTGAAATGGTAAAATTAATAATCTAGCGGGGTACAAATTGGCAGATGCAGTAAAATTTATATTTTTTTGGGTGTTTAGTGAATAGGTGGTGATGATTCTTGTCTTTTTGAGTTGAATTATGGCAAAGTAATTAGTTAGTTTTTTTTGTGACATTATTTTTGGATGAATTTCCTGTTTCTAGAGAGTGAAAATTTTGTCTTGGAGATAACTAGACCAGAATTTTGAAATATTTGTGATTAGCTGCATACCTTTTGAGTTCTGTTTATAGTAAGGAATTTCGACTAATTGGACCTTGTGTAGAATCAGCATATGCAGAGGCAAGAGTAGGATAGAAGGTCTACACCGGACTTGTTCGGATGAGTTAGAGCTTTTAGATGAGACTCATGAACCCTCTTGGTTTCATGTTTGAGTATTCAAGTCATATATATAACAAACTGTTGTGTTCATTTGTCAATCTCGAAGAAATGGTGAAAGCTGCATTGGGCTGTGTGTCTGAGCTTCAATGTTTTTCAATAGTTGTTGCTGTTCAAATGTGTTGGTTTGTGTAGCTAAATCTTATTCCGTGTAGAACGAATTTACTGGTATTGTTCAACCATAATGCTTTGAGAAATCAAATATATGGAATGCAGAGTCTGTGGATATGTTTCAGTTTTTTGGCACCTTGAGCTACCCAAATCAAAATGCGTTGAAGATTATTTTGTATAGTCATGTAGGCGTCAGCCTTGCCCTTCACCTAATTTTTAATTTGGCTTTATCTAATATTGGTGGTTAATGTGGTCATTATGCTTCATATATCTGTAGATTTGTATCCTTTTTTTGTTCAAGGTTTTGCTCAACCGTGCATCTGCAATGTTAACGTGTCATGGGCGCTTGCTTAGATTTTTTCCAGCGGATTCGTACTAAGTGAAAGATACATGACATGTGTGGGCTTAGGTCTTCATTCATTCACTGCAGGAGGATCCCACACCACTGGATCATCATGCATTTTCCCTAGGGTGCCCAAAGGAGAAGCAATAAACCCAATTTGTACTGGTGAAACAAGAAATAAAAATGAAGAGCAAAGTTGCTCATGCCCTTACCTTGCAATTACTCAAAAGAGTACAACTTTTTTTAGTCTATGTACCGCTTCCGTGAATCTAGGGTTACAATATGAACCATTTTAGAGGTAAGAGTACGTGAGTATCAAGTCAAGACATTACAAGGTCGATGCCTTGCAATTATCAAATTCTAAATGTAGGGAAGTTAGAGCACACCAAGTTGAATCACTTCCGCTGTTGAATGTGCATTACCAGTGGGTACACCCTGTGTCATATGTTGAAATATCAGAATTCTTTTTGAAATTGCTGACCTCCTCCATCTGCATTTAACTTCTTCCCTGTCTTCTTATGGTGTGAGGACAACATACATAGGATCCACCCCTGCCCTCACCCACATAAAATGTGATTGTATTTTCATTTTATTTTCTTGAGGAATTCTAATGGTTCTGCGTTTTATTTTGAAGGGAGATGAGCTGTCATTGCAGAGGGCACTAAGTATGATTCACCGGAATACACATGATTATGTTGCTTTGCTTTTCTATGCATCCTGGTGTCCTTTCTCTAGAAGTTTTAGGCCAAAATTTTCCATCATGTCTTCTTTGTATCCTTCAATTCCCCATTTCGCAATTGAAGAGTCAGCTGTTAAGCCAAGGTTAGTGTAAAACTAATGTTGTACGTTGTATTGCTTTCTCTATATTGTGCTGACAACTAAGAATGTCCTTTCAGCACTCTCTCAAAGTATGGAGTTCATGGGTTTCCGACTCTCTTCCTTTTAAACTCAACAATGCGCATGCGGTATCATGGCTCTCGCTCCCTTGATTCAGTGATTGAATTCTATGGTGGCACTACTGGTAAGCGTGTCTGTTAGATTGTATTATGGTGTTTGAACTCAGTGCCCCTTAAAACAAAATCCGTATAGATTGAGTAACCTAACCAAATTCAACCCCTCAAACTCTCCAAAAAGAGAATTGCCTTATTGATCCTGAGAGTTTTGAAAGTAAGAATGAATTGACATTGGTGGTAACTTTTTCACTTTTGCTAAAGTGGTTTTGCTCAATGCACTTACATTTTTTACATTTTCTATGCCTCGCCTTTTCTTTTCAGAACTTCCATTTCCCTCTTTGCCTTTCATAAATTGCCTGTCTAATCTATTTGATATACATGCGCATGTGCAATTAACTGTATTTTGTGGCTCGAAGTAGGTTTCGAGCTAATGCATGTTACATCAGAATTGTGAAGTATGGTGTTCATTTATTCTTTTAGGAATGCAGCTTATTATGTTCAGCCATCGTTCAGATCTTCTTCTCCCTGCTGTTTGACTTTTCTACTGCTATCGAAGTATTCTAAAGTTGTTCCTTGTGTGACATCCACTAATATGGGAAGACTCCTGCTTAAGTTGCCTCTTTATCTTAAGCCTCTTTTAAATTTGAAACAGGTTTTCATAGTGCTTCGGTGGATGCCACTTCTCTTGGCAAAATGGGATGCTCCTCAAATCTTTTGAAACTGCATGGAAGTGACCAGGAAAACTGTCCATTCTCCTGGGCCAGATCTCCTGAGAACCTTTTTCAGCAAGAGACATATTTGGCCTTGGCCACTGCATTTGTGCTATTGAAAGTACTTTATATGATATTTCCAGCTTTACGTAAGATAGCTCAAATTGGCTTGGGAGGTTGCATATTACAAATAAGAATAAGAAGCTTGTGGGAGCTTCCTCTGCTATACCTGAACCGAGCTGTACAATTATGTAATTCGCTGAAGGAGCCATGCAAAAGAAGCAACTTGCAGGAAGGAGCTATGAATGCCAAGGCATGGGCTTCAAAGTCTTTAGCGTCTGTCTCATTTGGAGAGTCTAGCGCTAGCCGGGTGGAACCAGTAAGTTCAACTCACTAATTGCTTTGATGGCCATATCTATAATCATAGTGCTCTTTTATAATTGTTTTAGCCAACCATAATTGGTGCTGGTATTATCCGATTGGCGCAGCACTATGCAATATCAAGCTTTTGAAATGATATGCTTCAATTTGATGTAATGTAGATTAGAATTTTTTTCTCACCGTCGGAGAAATAATGTACCCACATTGTATATAGGTTTAACTAATAGGCAGAGCTTTTGAATTCAGATCTGTGTTTATTTAATTATATCAAGACACCGTCTAGTTCCTTTTGTATGCTAAGCTGTCTTGAATTNCAACCATAATTGGTGCTGGTATTATCCGATTGGCGCAGCACTATGCAATATCAAGCTTTTGAAACGATATGCTTCAATTTGATGTAATGTAGATTAGAATTTTTTTCTCACCGTCGGAGAAATAATGTACCCACATTGTATATAGGTTTAACTAATAGGCAGAGCTTTTGAATTCAGATCTGTGTTTATTTAATTAAATCAAGACACCGTCTAGTTCCTTTTGTATGCTAAGCTGTCTTGAGTCACATCTTTTGTGAAACAAAATTCAGGTGAAACTCAGAACACATGTTTTGTGCTTTCTATTTCTAAACCCTCTGCATGCAGAAGCACTAATGAGAAAAAGTGCAGAAGTGATTAAATCTGTTCTGAAGAATTGCTGGGAAACGTTACACAATCCGGGAAGAGTTCGGTTGGTTCCAAGAAAGGGTGAGCATGAAATGCTTTTAACTTTTTAAGTTGTTGAATTAAACAAAGTTCTGAGGCCTTCCTTCTTCTTGAGGATTCTCATTTCCTATTATACCAAGTGTTGAAGCTTTTGTATGTGATAATGGTTATTCTCGGCATCCAGGCCTCATGCTTTTTACTCTAGGGTAGTTAAAAAAATATTATGATGATGATGATGAACACAGATTGAGCTTAAATGAAGCAGCGGTAATTCATGCAGCGCTGTGCTCCTTCTCTTGCTTAACAATCTGATTGTGTTAGTTGGTTTGTGATGCTCACCTAATAGCTTAGAGTCCAGTAGTACACATGCTACCTCCCACCAGTAACAGGTATGGTGGAATAGTTTAGATATGCATGAGCTGACAAAAAGAATCAAAATACTCCTTATACTCTATAGAAGTAGTTATCATTTTAGTT
Source organism: Solanum pennellii (assembly GCF_001406875.1). NCBI lineage: Eukaryota > Viridiplantae > Streptophyta > Magnoliopsida > Solanales > Solanaceae > Solanum > Solanum pennellii. The sequence continues at coordinate 70,897,192 of NC_028640.1, read as the reverse complement.
CATATATGTTATCGAGTAACCAAAAGCCATTAATATATGCTCTTTGTAGTTCTAAATTTAAAAGCAATACTCTAGTTTAAGCAAAAAAAAGATGTCAAGTTTACCTGGAATACCCATTTTTTGGTTCCTTGTACAATATAATTTCCATTTTTTTAAACAATAAAAGACAGTTAGTTTTAAGGTTTAACTCAAATAATTCTTTTCATATATATCTTAGGATTATTTTAATTACATGGTATTATAAGGAGGACCAAATTATATTTTTATACGTTAAGAATTATTTCCATTAGATAATATGTATGAAGAAGTGAAGTAATTGTTTTCTCCTACACTCCGTTTGGATGCATGGTATATATAAAAGAACTAAAATAGTTCAACCACTACACTAATGATCATTTTCTTGGATAAACATTAGTATGAAATTTGGTGTAAAGAAAAATTTAGATCACATCTTTAATTTGATTAAGTCTAATATAGTAGTTTTTAATTCTTGAAAGTTACATAAATACAAATTAGATTTTATCAATAAAAAAAGAAAGTCTTAGTGTGGTAGAATAAGTACTCTTTTTATAAAATTAGTAGGATTTACTCACTTCTCGTTTTGGTTTTCTAGAAGATTTGACCTTTTCTCTTTGAAGTGGAAAATACTCCCTCAACATTCAAGACTATGTGTAAAGACCCCAATTTTATTACCATTACTGTTATTTAAATATGATCCTTAATTTGGCTTTAGCGAATAATTTTACCCTTTTACTTTGAATGTGCACAATTTGTATGAAATTGAACAAGTAGACACAAGTATTTTACATGACACAATAGACATAAGACGCCATGCAGGACACAAAATTGCCATGTAAGGTCCATGTAAGACGAATATGTCTATTTGCTTAATTTTATACAAGTTTAAATATGTACAACCAAAATTAAAGGTCATAGTTGTCAACTAACGCCAAGTTAAGGGTCATGCTTCTGCATTATGTCTTATTTTTATATGATTACTTTTGGCTTTTTATCTGGTGTTTAATAATCACATTAAAGTCTGATTAAATATGAATTCTCGTCTTAAAGTTCCCATGTAGAGGAGTAGAAATAAAGATGATCAATTCCACGGGAGAGTTGTATGTGAGATCTCTGATTAAAAATAAAAGAATACTTATTACAACAACAAACCATTCTTTAATTGTTATTATTATTATTATTAAAAACTTCCCTATCAGATGATTAAATTTATCTAGACATAGTAGCCAAATACAATGAATTTCCACCTGCAGAAAAATAAAACGAAGATTTATACACTCAAAACAATTATTATCACACTCACTATAGTTTTGATTAGGACGTGTACCAAATCTATAGGTTGTATTCTATTTCGTTCGAGAGCTAAATTTGCCTCTTTCTCTTACAATTTTTTTTATATTAGCTTTCGTTATTTCAAGAATTTATTTTGTTTCTCGAGAATCAATATTTCTAATATCCTTCTTCGAATTATTCACTAAATTAAAATAATAATCTCGTTAACACTTATTCTAGCAAAATCACTCATCACATCCATTGTTAATGATCGATCATTAAGGCGTATTCCAATACTTATATATCGATAGGTATGACGATAGGGCGCGATTATTTATTTATATATACTTAGATCCTTTAAAATAACATTCTATTAAAATTTAAGTTTTCTTAGAAAGCGATCTTCTTGATTTGATATATTTTTATAAGTGAAAATTATAAAAATGAGATGAGTTATGAACTAATGAAGTAGGAAAAGCAACCTTCAAGGATTGTTGTAATATCTTGAATCAAACATGAATATCAATTCAATTTTGAAACTATTATCCTTACATCATGTACCAGACGACAAAGTCGAGATTGCTTAATTGAAGAATTGAAAGATGTAGGAAAAAGTTTGACGTTGACAAAGCATTAGTGGAAAGACACATTTGAGTGGCAACCAAACATATACTAATTGATGACTTGACTGGGCCAACCTACCACGTTATTCTTAGCTAATTTGAAAGAAATGGTCAAGTCCATCATTCAATGGTAGTTGGGACCATTCATGCTTCAATACAATCAACTTGTTCTTCATCATTCAATTTTTGGCTATCAACTTGCTTCTTTTCCGGATTTTGCTTTTGGAATCTACAAGCAAGTGTTACATCATTTAGCTATCGTTTTGCTATAGAATCTCAAGTATTTTCGGGACTGAAGTTTCAACATGTGTTTAGTCATAGTTTCTGAAAACATATATTCCTATAAATATGATTTTTAACTTGAACTTAATTGAAGTCGTCTATGTTAATCTCCAACTTTGGGCTTGTGTAAAACTGAACTAGTACGTGTCTACATGACAATTTACTTGAGATATGCTCGAACTGATTTGTAATATGTCACGTAAGACACGTGTGTCCTAAATGCTATGATTCTAATTCACCCATGTACTTTAATGTTATATTGATGCACCAACAAAATTGAATTTTGATGCTATACCATTGGCGATAACAACAATTGTAATCAAAAATTTGAATATGAAAGAAAGTGAAATATATATGTCACGACCCAAAACCGAGCCGCGACTGGCACTCACACTTACCCTCCTATGTGAGCGAACC
>NC_028640.1:70853366-70884580 GCF_001406875.1 Solanum pennellii | reverse complement strand
TATGAGGAAAGGTAAAGGTAGACTAAGAAAGTATTAGCATGAGGTAATTAGATAGGACATGTCCCAACTCCAGATTACTGAGGACATAACCTAAGATAGAAAGGTATGAAGTCGCGTATTAGGGTAGAATGTTAGTAGGTAAGGAGTGTTATTTTGATTTTTGAAGGGTTTAGCCGTATTTTCATAATAACTTGCTTTAGATTCCACTATCACATGTTGTTGATTGTGTTTAGGTTATCGCATCATTTTGTGGTTATTATTGTTACCCTATTAGTTGTTTTGTTTCTCTGGTGTTGTTTCCTTTTTTCATGCATATTTTGATATGTTGTACTCGAGCTAAGGATCTTCTGAAAAAGACCTCTTCATCTCCACTATGTAGGGGTATGCTCTGCATATACTTTACCTTCCCCAAACCCCACTGGTGGATTCACTAGTTATGTTATTGTTGTTGTCCTCGTAAACCATAGATAGTGTTGATTTCCTTACCTTCTCCTCATCATTCAGAGGTCTATTGTCAAGTATAATTTGGACCATTTCGACCCTTAAGCTTCAAATAGTGTCTCTGCCATACACTCTAACCATTTTTATATTTGGTGGATGACTAATTCTAAGAATTTCAAAAGAAAAATAGGAATATTTCCTTTACAGACAACAAATTGTGATCATATATTTCATACAAATTTTTGCATAAACCAATCTCTTCCTCAGAAAGAGACAGAGACAGAGAGAGGAAATCAAGGTAGCTAAGAGAAGAACAGACATTTTGATTCCAAGGGTGTGACCTAGTGGTCAATGAAGAGGGTAGAGCACCATAAGGTCTCAGGTTCTAATCAGGGATAAAAGACTAGGTGATTTCTTCCTATTTGTTCTAGCCTTGGTGCATAGAGTCACCTAGTACCTATTGTTGGTAGGAGGTGGCAGGAATCTCATAAAATTAGTCAAGTTGGACGCAAGCTGGTCCAGACACCACAATTATCGAAAAAAGAAAATGGACATCTAATGAACAGGGTAACATGTCTGCTCATCACCTTTGTACTAAACCTTCGGGTACTAAAACTTCCATTTTCCCAAGGCTCACCAAAGGAATCGAAAACGGAAAAATGTTCTTATATTTTGTGTCATGTGGCATTCAGAAATATAAACTGCAGGTAGTTCAACAAGCACAAAAAGATAATGGAGGTTCAGACTATGGTACATGAGTGCATTCAAAAGCATATTTTTCATGATGTAAATAAATACAACAGCTTTATTGGATGGTTCAGGTCTCCTCACTCCTGGAAACACAAATATAAGACAGAAAAAACAATAAACTGTGCCTGCCATAAAACAATAAACCAATGAGTATTACAAGTTATATTGGGAATGTCAATTGCACCAAAGGTTATCTACAGAAATTTGTCAATTACTGACTACATTGCTCAGATTTCAGGAAAGCACCTGGCATATTTGAGACAAAACCTCCTCGGTCCTCAATGCTGCTTCGTTCTGTATTTGGCTCATGATCTATAGTCATCTGAATAGCTTGACCACCCCGAGAAAGAACAGCTCGTGAATCTCCCACATTAGCTACCCACAATCTTTGGCCATTTACCAGTACAGCAGTGACAGCAGTGGACCCACCTCGGCCCAAATTAGAACTATTTGAAAGTATTTTCTGGTCAGTTTTTTCATAGGCTTTTGTGATTGCCCGTCGTGTATCTACCCAAAACTCCTCCTAGTAAAATCAAACCGGGAGATGAGATGCCAACTACTCAAAAGTTCTCCACTACATTATATATTTCAAACAGCCATTGGAAATTCAGGATGCATAGAAAACTTACCTCCTCTATGATATTGGCAAACAGATGTTTCTGCAGATAAGAAGGAACCTCTTCCCCCATATGACCATCATAAATAGCAAACAAGCCAAGCTCGTGTTCTTCAATACGTACAAATTTTGCAACATGGTAATCTTCCATCGCATGATCAGCTTTCCCCTTCACTAGGCTAAAACCATACTTAATATTACCCCCGTGGCTTCTTCCTTTAGAGCTAGAAGAAGACTCTCCAACTACACACTGAGTATTAAAGTAAAAGAAAAATTGAAAGAAGTAAATCCACTAACTTGTTAAGAATAATGAAGCTTGAATAAGAAGAGCAAGAATATAACCTAGAAAAGACGAGACATGAAATAATCAACTTCTAAGTGGAGCAAATTTAACCCATTTTTTTTTAATTTGGTCCCAATTTACAAAAGGATCCATCAGCCATTCACACATCATTTTGATGCAACTAACAGCATATAGTTCAATTTTACATCAGAAGTTCCATGGAATGCAAGTTAAGACAAAACCTTAGGCTATCCTCTTCTTCTTCTTTTTTTTCTTAACAGGAAACATACGCAAAACTTTTAGTCCTTGCACTAAGAAATCTAGTAACTAGATATCCTAAAGTAAATATAACGACAGCCAACTTTACCTTAGCAGTCAATTACAATTGTAGCATCCATAGAGGAAAGTAAAAAGTACTCTAATTCATTTGCAACATCTACTGAGTGTTGCTTATGAGTTCTGCAGAACCTCAATCACACTCAAAGCTCACTTCTTTTTTTTGTCATTACTGTAAATGAACTCATAACACCAGCATAAAAATTATCAAATAAACATGAACAATCAAAATTAAACAAAAGCACATTTTTACCTGTCCACCAAAACAGCCCAATTTCACCATCCTAAATAATCTGCCACAAAAGTGAACACACATCAACCAAATTTTCAAACTGATCAAAACCCATTCAAGAAACAACCATAAACTCATGAAACTCACACCATAAAACTCTACAACTCAATCATTCATCACAACCCATAAACCAAAAAAAAAAAAAGGGTAAAAACATATACTTAAAGGGTATTCAACAACTCAATCAAACTTACCAATTTTAAACTCAAACAAATAATGGGTTAATTGGGTGCTTGCATAACCAAGAACTCCCCTTTTTTTTTTCTTATGTGCTTTTGCCGAACCAACAATGACGGTGAACAGCAAAGAAGCTAAGCTTAACACTCAAAAACCCCTTTGGCTTTACACTCAAAAGATAAAGAAAAAAAAAACACTTTCTTTTTTCTCCTCTTTTTACGTTACGAAATTTTGTTAACCTTTTGCGAGTCTTGTTCTTTTCTTCTCAACCGTCTTCAGGACAAAATTCAAGAGAGGATTTTTTGGCTGTTCACAGAGAAAGTATGGAGGGGCAAAATTGGAATATTAAAAAAATAAAATGTTGACTTACTTCTCTCTCTGTTTGAACATTTCAAGGTTTTATTTTATTTTTGCTAAAGCGTTACGGTTTCATATACGACCAAAAATTGAAGATGTCTTGTTTCATCTCTCTCGAAATAAGTGTAGTTTTTAGCTAAATAAAATTATTTTAAAATAATTATTTTTAATTCAAATTTATTTATATTTTTTGATTTTGTGTCAAAATTAATATTAGAAAACATATTAAAATAGATTATTTTAGGAAATTCAACATAATAATGTTAAATTGCTTCCTACTATATCCTATATACTATCTTTATTCTATAATAAGTAAAATTTTAAGATCTTTTATATTATTCAAAATAATTTCAAATTTTAAGATGTATACATGAATTTTTTTTTATATTTGTCATTTTATTTATTGAAATTTTATATTTTATAAGAGATACATTATATTACTTACAAAATTATATTTAAAATTTCTCAACAGACAATAGTGAAAATTATGTCCTCGAATGTTTTTTTTTAATTTATGTATTGCTTCAATTCGGACAATGCAGACATGTAAGAAAGATATTTAAGGACATACTTTAAACCATAATCAATGTTATTTTTTTTTGTGAAATCATAAATCTAACTTTATAAGTAGTGTAATTTATTTTCTGCAAATATGAAATTTCAATAGATGAAATGACAAATATGGGTAGAAAATTCAAACATCCATCTTGAACGGTGAATGATTCAACTATTTATACGTTCATTTTTAATTGTCATAATTTCCTTTTTAGAGTCTAACATTAAGAACTTTGACTAATATTTTAAGATATTTTTTTAATCATAATTATATGCAAAAAATTAAAATTTATTATATTTTTTCGTATAGTTTTTTATTATCTAAATTTTTTTATTTAGAAAATCGAACGAATGTAATCTAATTTCACTTTGTAAATTAGTCAAATTGATTTTTAAAAAGTGTAACATGACAATTAAAAGTGAACATAAAAAGTATTTTAAACCATAAAAACATCACTTAATATTATGAAATATAAGGAGTATTTATTTTTTTTTTAATAATGTGAAAGAATTAAAATGACACTTATTTTAAAACGAAAAATACATATTTTCCTATTTAAACTTTGAATATGAGTCACTTTTTAATAGGGATCTTCAAAATGAAATTTCTCCACATAAACTCGAATTAATTAATCCCAAAAACAAATTATGTGGGAAAACCAAAAATTAAAAAAAAAAATCTACTATATGTACGACTTCAAATATTTTTTTTTTCTTTGAAGCATTCCTAACAAAATCCACAAAAATCTTGACAATTCTTGCGATCAAGTTATGCATTTTATAATAGAAATTGAGAACACACTTTTGACCATCTACAATATTATGACTTTTAATATAGTATTTTTCTTATAGTTAATGAATCATATTTGGTTAATTGAGTGTTGCTTAAGGATCATAATTTGAATTATGTACAAATGCGAATTTTATTAGCCTCACACAGAAGTAAATTAAGAATACGAAGATCACATGAATATTATTATTTTAATATGTAGACTAGTAAAATTTTCAATAATAACAAAAAAGTAATATCATATTTGACTAGTTATGAATGATGTGCACACAAATATACAAAAATATATAAGTGCAAAATATAAAAAAAAGTGATTCATATTTTAAAATGGACTTTCACCTCATTTGAGGTTAATTAGTCCTTTAAAATTAAATACAATAATTCGGATATAATCCAGGGTTGCAGCTAGGAAAACAACAATTTCAACCAATATCCAACTGCATTATTAGTTATTAGTGTTTATAAGGGTGCATAAATATAAAATTAAAATAAAATTTGTCATCCATTTCTCAAGATATATACACATTATGTATATGTTAAATATAATCATAATTAATAAATGTATGTAGAGTTTCAATTATAGACGTAAGTCTGCCTCTTCACGAATAGTGTTACCTATATATATATATAGTGTCCAGCTATCACCTATTGTCATGAACCTAACATACAAATATATGGATACACTTAAACAATAAATGTGAGGCANTTAGAAAACATATTAAAATAGATTATTTTAGGAAATTCAACATAATAATGTTAAATTGCTTCCAACTATATCCTATATACTATCTTTATTCTATAATAAGTAAAATTTTAAGATCTTTTATATTATTCAAAATAATTGAATTGTTCAAATTTTAAGATGTATACTTGAAATTTTTTTATATTTATCATTTTATTTATTGAAATTTTATATTTTATAAGAGATAAATTATATTACTTATAAAATTATATTTAAGGTTTCACAAAAGACAATAGTTAAAATTATAATTTAAATTATGTCCTCGAATGTTTTTCCTAATTTGTGTATTGCTTCAATTCGGACAACGCAGACATATAAGAAAGATTTAAGGACATACTTTAAACTATAATCACTATTGCTTTTTTTGTGAAATCATAAATCTAACTTTATAAGTAGTGTAATTTATTTTCTACAAATATGAAATTTCAATAGATTAAATGACAAATATGGGTAGAAAATTCAAACATCCATCTTGAACGGTGAATGATTCAATTATTCTTAAGTTCACTTTTAATTGTCATAATTCCCTTTTTTAGAGTTAACACTAAGAATTTTGACTAACATTTTAAGATGTATTTTTTTAATCATAATTATGTGCAAAAAATTAAAATTTATAATTTTTTTCGTATAGCTTTTTATTATCTAAATTTTTTATTTGGAAAATCGAACGAATGTAATCTAATTTCACTTTGTAAATTAGTTAAATTGATTTTTAAAAAGTATAACATGACAATTAAAAGAGAACATAAAAAGTATTTTAAACAATCAAAAACGGCTAATAAATCACTTAATATTATGAAATATAAGGAGTATTTATTATTTTTTTAATGAATATGAAAGAGTTAAAATGACATTTTAAAACGAAAAATATATATTTTTCTGTTTAAACTTTGAATATGAGTCACTTTTTAATAGGGATCTTCAAAATGAAATTTCTCCACATAAACTAGAATTAATTAATCCCAAAAACAAATTATGTGGGAAAAACACAAAAAAATTTAAAAAAATCTACTATATGTACGACTTCAAATATTTTTTTCTCTTTGAAGCATTCCTTACAAAATCCACAAAAATCTTGACAATTCTTGAGATCAAGTTATGCATTTTTTATAATAGAAATTGAGAACACATTTTTGACCATCTACAATATTATGACTTTTAATATAGTATTTTTCTTATAGTTAATGAATCATATTTGGTTAATTGAGTGTTGATTAAGGATCATAATTTGAATTATATACAAATGCGAATTTTAGTAGCCTCACACAGAAGTAAATTAAGAATACAAAGATCACATGAATATTATTATTTTAATATGTAGACTAGTAAAATTTTCGATAATAACAAAAAAGTAATATCATATTTGACTAGTTATGAATGATGTGCACACAAATATACAAAAATATATAAGTGCAAAATATAAAAAAAAAGTGATTCATATTTTAAAATGGACTTTCACCTCATTTGAGGTTAATTAGTCCTTTAAAATTAAATGCAATAATTCGGATACTGCAGCTAGGAAAACAACAATTTCAACCAATATCCCAACTGCGTTATTAGTTATTAGTGTTTATAAGGGTGCATAAATATAAAATTAAAATAAAATTTGTCATCCATTTCTCAAGATATATACACATTATGTATATGTTAAATATAATCAAAAATTAATAAATGTATTTAGAGTTTCAATTATAGACGTAAGTCTGCCTCTTCACGAATAGTGTTACCTATATATATATAGTGTCCAGCTATCACCTATTGTCATGAACCTAACATACAAATATATGGATACACTTAAACAATAAATGTGAGGCAAGCAAATATGAATCATTTTGTATTGTGCTTAAGCAAAGTCTATGCTTCTCACTTTTGATTCTTCTGACGTCTCATTTCTTTCTTTACGTCTCATTCCTTCTCTCTTATTATGTCGTTACTTATTTTTTCTATTGTAAATTCTCTTTTCAGTTGATTAACAATAATAATATAATCAATCTTAATATTAAGTCTATGCTTCTCATTTTTTATTCTTCTGACGTATCATTTCTTTCTTTACGTCTCATTCCTTCTTTCTTATTGTTTCGTTGCTTATTTTTTCTATTGTAAATTCTCTTTTCAGTTATTATTATTAATAATAATAATAATCAATCTTATTATTGTTAAATATTTTATATAGTATTTATTTTACCTAGTGTATTATTCGAACTCTTCAAAATCAATATCACATTTACATCGAATTCTCAAAGTATTATTCTTTAGAAGTCAACCCACATTCCATAAAACGGTTAATTTTATTAAACTTTGTATAATTTCTTATATGAAGTGCAACCTTTTTGCACATTTGTGTAAACTTATTTGAAGACTACTAAAAACTTGTCAATTTCCAAACATACTCTAAGGGGTTATTGTGTTACAGTATATTATATATCGATTAATGGATGTTGACCTTCCATCGAATATATATACACATAATAAATGGATCTCTCAATATTTAATCCATGTAATTGGAGTAGGCATCTTTAGGATTAATTTTATCTTATTCACCATGATGAAGCCAAAAAGAAAAAGTTTATTTTACGAGTCCGGAGCCTAAAGGTATAAAATTATAACAAAAATTTTAAAACGGTATATAAATTTTCATTTTAACCAAAACGGCAAAATCGCTGGTAGAGCAGCGATTTGCTAATTTTAAATATATTTTTTTTAAAGCAGCGATTTCCAATATAATTTTTTTAATTTTTTTTTTAATAAATCGCTTTCTAGGCAGCGATTTCCAATATAATTTTTTTAATAAATCACTTCCTAGGCAATATTTATGATGTCTACATGGACACATATATACCTTTAAAATACACTATTAAATAATGTAACGGGTTAAAAGGTCATTTCCCAAAATTCGATATTGTTATAACAATTTCGATCAAAGTTCGAATATATTTCAGATCTTTTTCCTAATAAAGTTCATTGAACTGTTTGAGGTACGTTTCATGAACTCTATGTCCTACATTTGGTTTGGATTTTTATTTATTTATTGAAAAAAGAGGTTTAAATTAAATCAACATTATATTTATATAAATTTCATAAACAAATATATACCAATTAACTTTATATAGTTATTATAATGTAATTTTGTAGGTAATTTTAATCTTTTTCATAGTTCATGTTTTCTTAATATATTATTTCAAGTTTGAATTTATAGTTTTGTATAGCATCATTACATGCTATAAACATCTAATAACTCAAATAAAGCTCAAACTAAATCTTCTTCATTTTCATCATCTCTTATAATAATACTGTATTATGAATTTTCTTTTATCTTTATTATTGATGAAACTATATTTTAGCATAATGTTGTAACTAATTTAATAATTTTTTTGTTTAATTATACTTACGTAGACAAAAAATAATAATTTTGGTCTTTAGAAGCATGCATTAGTTACACTTACATATTTTGTGTTGTCGATACTTAATCATAAAGGAACTCCAAAAAAATTGAACCAAATCAAGAAATGGAGAAGTATATATAATTTTCTAAATGTCGACATAGTTGATATGATTTAATAAATAAAAGATTCAAGTCAAATCGACTTACGTACATACCCCTCTAATTATAACGTCTGGACAAATGATTAGACAGAACTTAATAATAAATTGACAAACTTTTAGTAGATAATCTATTTAAAAGATAAATATAACTACAAAAAGTATACATAATACAAATACAAATTAACTTCTGTGTTTGATGATTCAACTCAAATGACAAATTATTAAATACATAAATTATAGTATATTAGATCAAAATAAACAATATGCATGTATCATAAGTTTGGACCGTGATATACTAAACCACCTTATTATTTATTTATTTTTTTAAAAGAGGGGGAAATATTCAAATAAGAATATCCCTCCCTATTATTAATAATCTTTATCTTAAATATTTTTTTATTTCATAATTCTCATGTTTGTGGTTGACTTCTATGGTAGCTAAATAAATGCTAATCATGGATTTTATTCTTATAACTTTTCTTCATCATATCCCATCTATGAATTATTAAAGGGCATCATTTTAGATTTATTTAAGCTTTGACTATTGAAAAATTCAAATAAAAAAACACTGGGGTATTAATTACCTTATCTTATAAATCCACTTAAGTGATATGCTAAAACTTCACGAAAAGTTTATGATCATTAACCGTCCATGTACTACTTGTTTTTATCAGAGTTCTTTTATTAATTAATATTTTAACGATCGTTTAGGATACACATTTAAATTATAATTTGTTTTTATTAAATATTTTTCATTCAAACTCTTAGTAAACTTGCACGTATCTTCTCAAGTATCTATTAGGTAGTTAAGCTAATAGATATGTTTTTTACTTTGTTTTATTGTTTTTGATTTTTTTTAGAATTATCCTCCTTGTATGCCAAATACATGGAGAGGAAGAGAACCCTTGTTTCCCTACAATCACGAGTTAGAGCGTACACTATGCAATATGAATCGAAACTTGGGAATAAGTGATGATGATCCGAACCAGAACATCCCAGCTCCGGTTGATGTTGTATAATTTAAAAATATGACATATTCTATCTAATATATATATACTTGATAAGGTGTGCTTAAGTGTATTAAAAACTTGAACCAAAAGTGTCTAGTATGAACACTTTACCATGTGTTCAGTTTAGATGTTCAACTGAAACAAATCATAGTCAGACTTCTGATTTTGAAAGCTTTCAGTTAGTATCTGTCATCTTAGATATTGCTTGTGATGATAGAGAGCCATGCTTCAAATTTCAGATTACTTATATTTTTCATGTAAACTCATCATTTCCACTCAACTGAAGTGTTTTTTTTTTCTTTTTTTGGTGTTTCTGGCTAAACACTTTACTAATGCATGTTCAACAACAATAAGGACTAGCTGAAGTTGCAAATGATGTTGGATTTCTGTCAAAAACATAGAAGAGTCTCTCTTGTTCAAGCGTAACACAACTAACTATAAGAACTAACTGCTCGTTCAAGTACCCGAATATCTTCTGATGCATTGNTCATAGTCAGACTTCTGATTTTGAAAGCTTTCAGTTAGTATCTGGCATCTTAGATATTGCTTGTGATGATAGAGAGCCATGCTTCAAATTTCAGATTACTTATATTTTTCATGTAAACTCAACATTTCCACTCAACTGAAATGTTTTTTTTTTCTTTTTTGGTGTTTCTGGCTAAACACTTTACTAATGCATGTTCAACAACAATAAGGACTAGCTGAAGTTGCAAATTGATGTTGGATTTCTGTCAAAAACATAGAAGAGTCTCTCTTGTTCAAGTGTAACACAACTAACTATAAGAACTAACTGCTCGTTCAAGTACCCGAATATCTTCTGATGCATTGATAAGATACACACACACAAACACGCACACACAAGACCAAACCGGGAATGTTAACAACTCAACTTACAGCTTTCAGCTGAATAGACACAACTGCCAAGCAGAACAATGAAAATGTTCAAACTAGAAATCTTATAGAATAATGACAATGTTCCCATAACAAAAATATGAGATGAAGCTGCTTAAACCACATGTACATCCGTCAAACAGAGTTTGAAACTATGATATCCACAAAAATCTAATTAGTTCCAGGACTTCAGATAATCGTTATTGCCATCAAAATGTAAGTAGCAGAAAAGAGAAGGAAAAAAAAAGGCACAAGTGTGCGCTTGACAGAGGACTGCAACCTCTTTCTAACACTTATTTGGCCTTATGAGAAACTTCTATACTATACAGCAGAGACACATATATGGTATAATAGGTAAATGGGGATGCCCGACAGATGAGGATGAAAATCAAGACGAACCACCTGATCAATTAGAGATATAGACACAAAGATGGCTGATCAGGTCAGGACTATGAGAGAGAGAGTAGATGAATGCTGTACTAAATGTGCTGAGCCAAATGTCTGTATTAGCCACTTGCTTCTCCACCTTGTTGCTATCGTAGCTCCACATAAATGATCACCTGTAAGCAAGTTAAACAAGCCAAAGGATAAGACATTTCCCGGAAATTTCAAGGTGGTCGTCTTGAGCCTAAGGCCTTAAAAATGGAAATATGCACCATATTTGTATACAGATGTGTCTGCAGTTAGTTCAAAGGAAGCACAATTCATATTTGCTTGCGTTTGTTTAAATCAGACTTTTCATGTAGGACTTCTCACTGGCCTAAAATTTTATGTAATCTTTTATATTGTTGCTCATCTAGTTTTGAGTTGATTTTCTTTTCAAAAGTTAGCCATAGCTGTATCAAACATGATATGCAAGAGAAACATACCAATGCAATTTGCAATGCTTTTTCACCAGCTAACCATGACATACAGGAAATATGAAGGACATGAGAAATGTGATCCGTGAATCTGTGACTAGTGCCATTCATGAGTAGTCATGTTTGTTTGTGCTAGCAACACTAATGCTTATATTCAAACTGGAATGATCAAATTTGTCCATTTCCTCATTTTCATCTCTTTTTGATGAATATCTTCTTCTACTGATTATTCAAGAAACTCACGTAGCTTACCCTGTTTGAGAAAGCCGCTGCCAGTTCATTAGCTGGTGAGATTGTGGATGCCTTTGCAAGTAAGATGAACTGGTCCCAATACCATTATCATCACCAACATATTGGTCCGAATAGTTACTACTTGAGGGAGACCATGTAGGCACTACACCCCCATCCCTTTCTCTAGTACTACTGGAAGATTCTGCTGTTGAATCTTCAGAATTCCTCCTACCTACCGCAAAATTAAAATGTGGGGTGGCATTGGTTCGAGCAGTTTGCATGACGGCTTGGTCACGCGTGTCTCTCCTATGACCTTCAGCTACATTTATGTCTGTTGGAACTTCTGCCCTACTTTCCACAAGTGAATTTCTAATGTCCACAGAGTTCTCTTCATCTTCAGCTCTGAACAAAGATGACGTCATGCTTGGCACCATTTGATCTTCATAGCGTCGAACAGTAACTATTACGGGGTTGTTCCTCACTGGTTCACGGTCCATTTCCATATGCATAGCCTGAGGAAATGCTATTGGGGAGTCAGCAGAGTCACCATGTCCTTCTTCCATACCATTCTCAATCGCAGCTCTTGCAGCTGCATCATTCTGCCACATTTGTGATAGAGCTTGTTCTAGTCTAACTTTTGCTGAATCAATTTCAACTATAGGAAGAGGATAATTGGAACCCAGCTCAATACCAGCAGCTTCAAGCACAGATTCTGGTGCATTCCATGGATGGTGTATCCATTCGGTGGGCAGCCTAGCAAGTTCAGGAAGCCACCGCCGGACATATTCCCCATGAGGGTCACACTTGTATCCCACAAACTGCCAGAAAGAGAACAGGTTCAAATAACTAGTCAGCCTTTACCAAGAAAATTCACATGAAGAAACAAGAACAGAAACGGAAAAAGGGATATATATAGCAAATCTGCAGCCTCCCTTTTGTTTTACATGAAAAAACAAGAGAAACAGAAGGAAGGCTTCCTTGTATTGAAAAGACTCGGATATCAATTCAATACCAAAAGAAGCTCACAACCACTGTACTAATAAGTAATATCTCAGGATATAAAAGAAGCAGAATTTGCAATTAGGCATTTACATACACATTCCATCTTAAGCTTTAGCACTTTCTGTAAGAAGATTGAGGCCCATGAGATGTTCATGCAATGTCTACTAGCAAGTCAGTGCCTTGAAACTAACTTACAATCTGAAAATAACAATTACCGCAACATGGAAGGCTATAACCATTCGAAGTATATAATAGTCATAAAGTTATTAAAAAAATTACGGTAGTAGTCTATAATTGGTGTTCCAGCAACTCTACTATGTTAGAGAAATAGAAGAAAAGGAATTTCAACTATGAAGTTATGAAAAATTCCAATTGAAAGAAGAGATTCTCATCAAAGATTACCCTAACATACCTGTGGATTATCAATCCGATCAAGCTCACGACCATCAGGTAGGGTACCAGAGATATATTGCCAACCAAGAGCATCACTCTCAAGATCTGCATCTAACAATGTGTCCCAAAAATACTTCATCCCCCACCTCCATGGAAGCTGCAGAACCTTCACAAAGAAACTAGATACCACGACTCGGATACGATCATGAAGCCAACCAGTTGCCCATAACTCTCTCATACCAGCATCAACCAAAGGATAACCTGTTCTACCTTGTCTCCATGCCTTAAAGTAGCCTTCATCCACTACCCATGGGAAGTACCTTAGGTGACCAAGCAGGGGCCTTTCATGGCTATAAGGATGATTAAAACTCATGTATCTTGAGTACTCCCTCAGCCCAATGGACTTAAGGAACAAATTAACACTCTCTTCACCAGCTTTATTTCCTTCATTGGCCCAGAGAACTTGCTTGATGCGAACAAAATGGAATACCTTACGAACACTGACTTCCCCAAAATGTAAATGTGGAGATAGAAAGGATGTTGTTGCACTATCAGCTTTCCGACGGTTCTGCGAGTACTCAAGTAATGGTCCATTAACGAAAGTAGTAAGTGCTTTATCAGCATTACTCCAGCCAGGTGACCATGCCCGAGCAAGAAGTGCATTGCTTCCTTTCTCTGATTCATCTTCAAATACCAAGTTGTCTGAAGGGCATCTTGATGCATCACCTGAAAGTTTGCACATGAACCCATGTAAAAACTAAATTAAAATCTAAACCAGTGCTCCTACAAGTACATTAATACCATCCTAGGAATTTGTTTTAGCCCTTAGCTTATTAGTGACAGCTCAAACATCTAAATGTTCAGCATCACCTTTCTACTTTTGAAGGACTTGAATACCTGCAACATTCACATTATACACCATGTAGTGATCTCCGAGCTTAGAGTGTAGCAACACGTTCATTACGGTGCAATGACATTATTTTTATCTGACAATTAATATATCTATTACCTTGAGGGAGATCTCCTAATTTGTGTGCATCATTGGTGAAACGTAACACTAAGCCAAGCACGACAACAACATACCCAGTATAATCCCACAAGCGGCGCCTCGGGAGGGTAGAATATATGCGGACATTACCCCTACATTGTGGAGGTAGAGAGGTTGTTTCTGAAAGACCCTTCATGCCCCACTAACCTTCTACCCTAAGCACCGTATGTTACAAAAATATGTACAAAAAAGAAAAGAAATTTATCCAGAAAGCCAACAAGATATGGAGAAGCTCAGATGAGAACAAACCAGATATAATCCTTTTGGGAGGAAGAAGTGGAGCTTCTGGATCATAAGGCATGCTAAGGCATTTCTCCCAAAAAGCAGAAAATGTTGTGAACGGGCGACCTTCATCGTCATTAACTTCCCATGGTTCATAGAGCAAATCAGCATTAAAGGAACGCACTGATATACCTTGAGCTGTTAAGATTTCTTTTGTGCGATGATCTCTCACAAGTGAAATAGGATCTAAAGCAAAAGAAGTTAAGGTGTTGGTCAGGATAAGGTAGTGGATGAAATTGGCTGAGCAAAACTATGCATCTTTTAAATCCTTCTACTGAAAAGAGATGCTTAAAATAAAAGCCATGCATATCTATTAGCAATTATCCATTCAACCATGATCAGATCAAATGCCAAGCAACACCCTTTCTGCTTCTATTAATCAAATAATAAGGATATGGAATATGTTTAGTACAACAAATCCAGATTACTCTAGTTCTAATTCAGGCACTAAACAAATTAGTAGCCAGAGAATGCTACAAGCACTGAGGATTGAGCATAGCAAAAAGTATTGCACTTAAAATTCTTTAGTTATATGAGGAAGACACATGCTAATAATTTATTATATTTACCAGAAGACAACTGAATATCTTATTCTTAAAAGGACATATAGGAAGCACCAATCTCAATTAAGCCATCCCAACAATATAGTACTATTAACTTTTGAAACAACATAAAGAATAATCAAATCAAACAAAATGATTACAAAGGAAAGCCAAAAAAAGGAAGTAAAACAGTGGTGCTCTATCTTTTATTTAAAGAAGCAAGAAAACCACAGAAAAAATGGAAACAAGTACTAACCATACAAATGATTGAAGAAGAGCTGAGTAGCACCAGTAGATTTAACAACTTCAAGAAGAGAAGAAATACTATCAGTAGATCTCTTTGTAATAAGGGAAGTTCCAAGACTCTTCAAAGATGAATCAAGATAAGCCAAACTCTGCTTAAGCCACCATCTTGAAACTCTACCAGGATAATAATGCCCTTCTTCTTCAGGAGCATAAATAAACACAGCAATAACTGCCCCTGCTCTAACTCCAGCAGCCAAAGCAGGGTTATCTTCCACTCTCAGATCCCTTCTAAACCATACTATGCTACAACCACCACCTGACATCTTCCTTCAACAACACCAAAGACTACTCTTTTTCTCTCTATTTTTCTCTCTTTCTATGTAAACACCATGTTATTGAGTCTTTCTTGGACAGAAGTATATTGGGTTAATCTTATCTATACTTTGACTGTTCCCTGTAGCTTTCACTGAGGAGATAAAGATTACAAAGATGATTTTTTTTAGGCAAATTCTAGTAAAGAACCTAACTTTAACAAACCCCAAATGTTATTCTTTGATGAATGATGAGATGCTTTTCTTGTGAAGTTACTATAGGCATTGTCCACCCAAAAAAACAAACCCCTCAAGAGAAAGAGGGAGGAGAAAGTGAGATTGAGGGTGATTGGTTATGGTGGTGGGGTAACATGAGAACTTATGGGAGATTTGCAACCACAACTTTATGTTTTTTCAAGATTTTATTTTTATATCTTTCTTTCTTTCTTATCCTAAGAAGGAAACAAAATTCCACCAAGCCTCTATCTCTAGTGCCTTCTCTAATCCCCTCTCTCTCTCTTTGATGACAGGGTGGAAAATTCTTGTTAAATTCAACATTAGCTTTCTTAGGTATAATAAAGTCATAAAATTAAATGTTAGATTTTCTTGAATCATTGCAAATTGAATGTGATTTGAGTAGCTCATGTTTTTAATCACACAATGTGACATCAAGAAATGAAATGACACTACTTTTTTAAGTCTACTAAAATATTTTACAATTTTCAAAAATAACGCTATTTAAGTCTATTGAACCAAAAATATTCTTTACTTGTTAGAGAAAATCGACTGTTTAATAAAGGTCTATGTTAACATATATACACTTTGCCTAATGATATATCAAAGTTTTTTGCCAGCTTTTATACAGGTAAAAGGGGGCAAAGTTTGATTCACTTAAACCTTTTTTGGTAGAATCTGATTCTAGACAACAAATTTTGCTACCCCCATTATAATATATAGTGTTTTGGACATTTTATAATATTATTTTAATTTAGTTTTTCCGACCAAGTTGGGATTGTGTAAGAGAAAAATGGGAAGTTGGAAGGGGACATGAAGCATGGGTAAGAGAAGGGATAGAGTATAGAGTGGTGACTAATTTGGATTTGGTATTTTTCTAAAGGGTGTGTGGGCCTTTTTCATGAATGGAGGTATTAGATTCTCATTCATTCATCTGTTGCTATTTAAAGTCACTTGTAATGTAGGCACCCCACCACCCCTAACTTTACTCATATTTTCACATGCTCCTCTTATGGTTAATTTTCAGTAAGAGGGTAGGTGAGATGAGAAGAGAGTTCCTCATAAATCGAACTTTCGCCAACTAAATGAGACCTTAGGAGTGATCTTTATTGGAGTCCGATTATAATGAATTCAAGTAGCATATGGTCCATTTAGAGGTGTAAGAGAGGGGGGAAGCGCTTCGTAGCGGGCAGTGGCGTAGCCACTCTATGTCAAGGTGTCCAATTGGACACCCTTCGTCGTCGAAAAATTATACTGAATATATAAATAAAATGATAAATAAAGTGGCTAAATAACGTATTTGAATACCCTTGACACAACGATACGATGTAGCCTAGTGATTTTAGATGCCTTAAAAGTGTAAAGACGAGCTTAAAGTGGTTGTGCATTCGAATCTAACTAATAGCAACTATTTTTTACTTTTAGCACTTGGATATCCTTCGTGAAATTTCTTACTCCGATAGCGGGATGGTACTCCGATATAGAAGGTTACTTACCACTAGTATAATTGAAATTAAAAGGGCACATATATTTACAGCTGCAAACCTATTTAAATGTGCAAATTACATGACTCTAGGACAGGAGTACATGTCACTTTCTCTTGAGCAAATTATGTTGTTACCTACTTCTATCGTAAATATAATTATATGGTGCCGTTTTATTGGAAACTAGTTATTTCAGGATAATTTTTTCTGGTGTTAGTTATTCTGGAATAACTTATTCTATCACTATATGATAAATGATGGGATAAGTTATCCCAAACATGTCAACTAAACAAGATATTTAAATTTTATCCCATAACTTTTTTTATCCCAAAACTATTTATTGTGGAATTATAGTCTTTAAATTGATTTTTTCCACCTAAAAAGTGGAATAAAATAACATCATGTTTGATGAGGACTATAATCTTTGGATATTAATTTATTACAGTTGAGAAATGGGATAAAATAATATCAAGCTTGAAGAGATAAAATAGGATATTCAAGACTAAGAACTTGTTTGGATTGGTTTAAAAAGGTAACTTTTTGAAAGTGCGAAAAATTATTTTAAAAATAAATAGTTATTTATTTGGATAAAAATATTGCAGTTGAAAAAAAGTTATTGATGTGTAAGACAAATAAGTGTTGTTAAAAACCTTTTTTTATTCAAAACGTCTGAAATGCCCTTAAAACTGTTAACATAATAAAAAGTTGATTAATCTAAGAAATAAAAGAAAAATTAAAATAAAATTATTTTATATTTTAATTCAATTTCAATAACTTAATATTTAAATTAATTTTAAATGTGCAACTTATTTTAAATCTCAAAAAATATATAGTAATTTGAATAGATCACATGAAAGAATTTGAGAATTGCTTAAAAGAATTAAGGGTAAAAAAGTAATCTACTTGGTCAAAGTAGAATGACTTTTAAGTTAAAAAAAAAAAAGTAGGGGTCACCCTAATTTTAACTTGAAACTTATTTTAAGTTGTTCTTACTCTCACAAGTTAAAACTTGACTTTTAAGTCAGTTTGACCAACTTAATAGCCCATTCAAACGGACAGTAAGTTTGAGATAAAATTTAATTATATTTTGTTTGATCAGATAAGTTCAAGGTCGAGGTTAGGAGTCTGGTCTTGGGTTGGGTCAAGGTCGGGAGTCTGATAATGGATTTTTATCATGGTTAGGATTCGTATTGGATCGGGGGGTCGGGAGTTGAGGTTGGACTTAGGAGTAGCTAGGGTCCCAAATTAGAATCAATATATAATCAGGTCCTAATATTGAGGTGGGGTTCGGGGTTTGATCATGGGCCGAGTCAAGGTTCTGATATTATGGTCAAGATCGATTTCACATCAGGATTAGGAGTATTGTTCCTAATTGGGGTCATGGTCAGATTTTTGGATCTTGAATCAGGGTTGGAAGTCTAATCTCAGGTATGGGTTAAGGTTAGAAGGAGGGACCAATGTTGGATCTCGAGTTAGGGTTGGAGTCAGGAGTAGAGTCTCGGGTTGAGGTCAGAAGCCAAGTCACGAGATATTGAAGTTTTGGTTTGATTCAGGGTCGGGGACATGTCGAAGGGTCCCAATATCAGGATCGTAAATTAGATTTTAAGTCAGACTTTGGAGTTTTTTTCCAAATTGTGATCAGGAGTTAGGTCCTGAAAAAGGGGTTGAGGGGTTCGAGTCAAGGTTTGGAGTCTTTTTCCAAATCGAGATCATGAGTCAGGTCCTGGAAAAAGGGGTGAGGGGTTCGATCATGCGTATCGGTTGGGGGCGATAGTCGAGTCTTATGTTGGGATCGAGTATCAAGTCGGATCCCTAATCGAGAGTTGAAATTCAAATTAATGTTAGGAATCGGGTCCCGAGTTGAGGTCGGATAGTAATGTTGGAAGAAAAATGTTTTCCATACTTCATATAAAAAGTCATTCTCATTAAATTGAAAGTAATTTAGTCAACTTGAAAAACATTTAAACCAATCAAACACGACAAAATTGAAAAATAACTTTCTTCATATAAAGTACACACTAAGTTTAAAATGACATTAATTAACACTTAAAATTATCATTATAAAATTTAGAACTTGCAAAAATGAAAATTCTTGCTCCACCTAATAGCCTATAATATCCTAATAGCAATAAGTGATCAGAATGTGATTTGCACTAATAATGAGTCAATTCCCTAAATGGTCACCCAAGTTAAGGGAATTGTCTTGAAATATCATTTATGTTTCATTTAGGAGCAAAATATCACTCAACTATCACTACTTTCCTTCAAATATACTTGACACTTCAAAAACATCAATCTCTTCTAGTTGGCATGACATGTCATTAAAATATTTTTTTAATAATAGACTAATTTAATTCATTATACTCATTTAACTAAAATAATGATCATATCATTTTTAATCTTTGATTAATTTTTTAAGAATAAATTTTCATACTTAAAATCTTTTATCATAATTAAACTTTTTATATTTTAATGTTATGCAGAATATGTTTTTAAAACGTACTATAATCTCATCAATTTTGAATACTTATAAACACATATATTCAAAAAAAATATTGATTTACAAATCACTCATGAACGTTAATTTATTTTAATTAATCATAAATTATATAATAAATCAATAATATTAAAGGTCGATTAATTATTAAAAAAATAATTATTTGGGTGCTTTGAGATTCATATATACTTACAATATCGTATTTAAAAAGAAAATAGTAAGTGAATAATATTATTCACTTACTATTTTCTTTTTAAATACGATATCGTAAGTATATATGGATTTCAAAGCACCCAAATAATTATTTTTTAAATAATTAATCGACCTTTAATATTATTGATTTATTATACAACTTATGATTAATTGATGTAAATTAGCGTTCATGAGTGATTTGTACATCAAATATTTTTTCGATGTAAGTATTTATAAGTATTCAAAATTGATAAAATTATAGTACATTTTTAAAATGTATTCTTCGTAACATAATAAAATAAAAAGTTTTATTATGATAAAAAAATTTAAGTATGAAAATTTATTCTTAAGAAACTAAGAAAAAAATTAAAAAATAATATGATCATTATTTTAGTTAAATGGGTTCAATGAATTAAATTAGTCTATTATTAAAAAAAATAATTGATGACGTGTCATGTCAACTAGGAGAGAGTGATGATTTTGAAGTGTCAAGTATATTTGGAGGAAATTAGTGATAGTTGAGTGATATTCTGATCTTAAATGATACATAAATGATATTTTAAGATAATTCTCTTAATTTGAATGACCATTTAGGAATTGACTCGACTAATAATTAAGGTGGTTCTTTTTATGAGTTGACATGTACAGATGGAACTGTTTCCTAGTCCCTATTAGGCTATTACCATATATGTAAGTGCTATTAATAATTTTTCCATCTTTGAGGCAAACCAATGATGTGAGTGTGACACTCACTCATACCAGACTTCTTCAAAAAAGAGCTAGCACATATGCTTTGTTTACATATTTTAGTCACATTTTTATTAGCAGTAGAAAACTAAAAAAAATAGTTATATGAGAAATTGCAAATTGTGATGATATATGGAATGAGAAGATAAACAAATACACAATAAGAGTTAGATGAGAAATTGCAAATTATATATGATGATATATGGAGTGAGAAGATAATAAAAATATAATATTTTAATTTTAACCGAAAAAGATATAAAAATAAAACTACATAAAATAGAAGACTTTATTCTTCGTTATCTTTTGATATTAAAAATATTCTAATCGTCAAAATATTGGACACTTGCTCCCATTCACAGTCGGATCAACTTCAGCTTCCTATAGTATAATTTTTGTATAAAAATCAAGCTATATTTGTGGATTCTTAAAGTGTGTGTTATTTTCTTTTTTAACCCCGTCCAATTTTTCGTGGCATATACTTTTGTCAGTCCCCTTTTTGTTTTTCCAATTTCTCCTAAAAAGCTCAAAAGGTTGCTTTTTTACGTATTCTCAGTTTCAATTTACGTGATATTCTTCATATATTAAGATTTAAATATATTTTACATTGACAATAATATTTTCATATATATAAATATTTTGAATTTGTAAATTATTTTGACGGCTTAAAGGCGTAGTGCGATGCACAATAGAATATTTTTTTAGTACCCCTTGTTAGTCCTAATGGATACAAAAGCTAGATTAGCCGAAATATGATTATCGGTTCAAGAATGTAAATTATAGTATTTTTATGTAGTTTTCTAATCAATTTTATTTCTAAAAATATTAAAATTCATTATCCAAAGGCCAAATTCATGAGCAAAATTAAACTATTTGACCCTTGAAATTCGAACATACCAAAAGATAACGGTGGCAAAAATGTCTTATTTCTTTTATTATTCAAAATTATTTTAGCCCTTTTTTCGTAATTTTAAAAACATGTATACCATTTGTTATCCCTCTTAAGAATTTTAAGACTTTTGATACTAATGAAAAAATAACCTTTGCATTTTCAGAATTAATGAAGTTTGATGAATTAATCTCTAGCTCTAATGTGTTATGTTTTGTATAACACAAATTGAAGGGTCCCATATTTAGTAACCAGTCCAAATTTTCAAAACATTCATCATACTCATGGAGAAAAGTTGAAGGGAATGACAAAATTAAAGGAGGGCTACATATATAGTGGCATACAACTGGATTTTTTTTTAACGTTTTAGAGAATCATATTCATCAAATTTAAACGTTTTAACCATACAATATGAGTAATATTTGGTTGGACATTTTTGTCTTGACATTGTCATTTGTTTGAAGTTTGATATAATTTCTCAAATTCAAACATGTTTTATTTAAGTTTTGGAATTTGACAAGGCTAAATTGTAGGATTTTTCTTTTTTTTTACTGATGTTATGACATTGACAAGACGTTAAATTTATAATGTCTCGATCTCCTAAATGTCGGCTTTGAATATTTTTTGTTGAAGTTATGATACTAGCAAGATCTGACACAACTTGAAACGTTTTGACTTAAGTTTCTGACATATATTTATCAACTTTATATGTTTTCGCTTGAAATCAAAACATATATTTGACTGAACTTCAGACGTTTTTGACTTAAAGTTCGAAGGAACAAATTTTGTGCATAACCACCAACTTCTTCTTCAAAGCTTCAAGGATCAAACACAATTTAATACTTAATTCTACCTCAAATAAATTAGATTTGAAACATAAATTCCATATATTATCATGAATAAACTCCAACCATTAATTTGCCAATCTCACACCATGCATGTAGTGTTATATACTATTGCAAATATATATGTTTTTATTGGTTGAAAAAAATAGAAGGAACTTTAATTTTGAAAAAGAAAAATAAAACTATTTTTCTGAAAATTGTCTACAGTGTGCTATGATAATATGTTAGGTCTTGTAATAAGATATTTGTTGTTGCGTTCTGATCGATAAAATTCACCGAGTAACTAATTAGTTAGAGCGAGAATCATATCGGCACTTGTGGGTATAAATTATAATATCGTAATTTTGTATTTAATAGTAATCAATTTAGTATCGATGATTTGAACTTGATGAATTTTGAATTTAAAATTTAATATATGAACATACTCACTTAATTTCTCAATAAATATGTTAAGGTTGGATCAAATCTTGTAGTAGTGTTTTTTTTTTTTTGGAATTATTTCAATTGAATTTACTGAATTATGTTGAATGGCTTCATGCTATATGGCTCTACCCCAGGAATATAATTAACACTATTTAAACACTAATGATTAGAATTATATTTATTTTTCAACACTGAATAATTATTATTTCTAAATATAATATATTTATTCAAATAATTAACAAGTAGTTAAATAGTTAAATAATAGAAAGATGCAAAATTTAGTTTAGTGAAATCATCATCAGATATTAAAAAAAAATATTATTCACTATTGGTACATGATAGATAATTTCTGACGATTTTATTGGTGATTGATGATAGTTGTTAGTAATTATAGCGATGATGATAATAATAATATTGGGCTTTATTAGTGTTGCAACAACTGACGTATTAGTAGCGGTTGATAGTAATTGTTATAGAGTTGGTTGATGTTAGCTAGTAACTGATACCGATGACGAAGAATGAAGAATGTTGGTGATAGTTAGCGGTGGTGTTAATTATAATAATGGTGTTGATTGTTAGTGAGATGATTGACTGTAGTTGTGAGATCGATGATTGCAATGGTGACAATGAATATAATTGTAATGATATATGGAGGTGATAAATATGTTAGCGCGCAATTACCAATAATAGTAAATATCAATGTTAGTTATCATAAGTGATTGGTGGAGGTGGTTGACGAAAATGGCCATGATTGTAACTTGTTTTTGTTAAAGATCACAATAATTAAGATCTCGTCAAATTTAAATCATAATATATATCAACAAATGAAATTTAACACTTAAATCATTAAATTTTAAACCTCGTTAAATACAAACAAGGGAGCGTGGTATGTCCAAATTTTGCAAAAATAAGTAATTACTTAGTATTACTTCTAACGGGAACATGCATATAATCGAATCCACCAACTAAAAAGTTAACTTTGAACAAATCTTTTGTGGATCTTCTCTATATAAAATATTGTTGTGTATGTTTTTAATTTGTGGGGAAAAAAATACAAAATATTGAAAGACAAAAGGAAGTATAATTTGGACCACTTTTATAATTCGATTTATTAAAGATTGGTACAACAATACCTTTATACAAATTGTTGAACAACGAAAAAAAGTTGTATAAATTTTAGTGGCAAACCAAAAAGAGACAAAGTGAAGATGCCTTCAAGTAAAGAGAGATGGTTCTATGGCTGGCGGCTATATAGGCTACGTATATTGTTCGAGACGTAGAAATTGATTTGAAGTTGAAATTTGCTTAATTAAATATCTTTTTATATGAGTAATTATTAAAAGATTTAATTTATATATAAATTTATTAAATAAGTAAGTTATGTCGAAATATATTAATTTATCATATTAATAAATTATGTATCTCTAATAACTTTGTTTTACTTTTATAAATAAATACTTGTAATTACATATTAATTTTTTTTTTTGAAATAGTTCGTTCATCATGTATTATTCATATCGCAAAAGAGTACATCGGTAATGAGAGATAGAGGGTTTAGTATCCCACTCCATCAAACCAGACATAGAAACAGATGCTCTAGCAAAACAATGAGCAACCTGATTCGCTGATTTCTTAACAGCCAACAAAGAAAGAAAATGTAACTCTTGTAAATACACATAATTTTATAAAGACCATCAGTACAATAAATCAACAATTATGGTAATTAATACCAGCAAAATAAAAGTATTGAGCATATTACTTAGAGATAAGTATGGACAAAGTTTTAATTGAAGCTATAATCATGTCAAGTTGTCAACTATTTGGAGAAACAAGGACGTTGATTAGGGCAAAATTTTGGAAGCAAATCTTAATTAAAAATGTAACGATGCATTATTGGAAGGGGAGACTCGAAGCTAACAATAGTAAAGTTATATTTATGTGATTTATATTTATGAGTTTGAGTTATGAAAACAATCATTAATATTTTTATTAGAATAGACTGTATATATTAGACTATTATTTACATCACACCTTTGAAATGCGATTTTTCAACAAAATTTCTACTGATATGAAATGTTTTGTTCATTGAACTATTACTCTATATTATTTAATTATAAATTTCATATCATGTGACGTTTTAACAATAAAATTTTAGAACCCATTAGGATTAGGACAGCATATCAAGTTGCAAATCGGAACTCCTCCCCCACAAAGAAAAAGGAAATTGCATTACGTAGGCAGTGGCTAGAGAGGCGGATATATATTGAGAAACTGATATAAATTATGATATAATTAATCGTGCATTCATGAAAAGCATATGAATATCATTATCAGAGGTGACTCGACAGTGTTAAAAAAAGACATGTGTCTTAAGCCTTTAAATTTTAGGGGCTTCATTTTTAATAATAATAGGTTATAAGTTATTATTTTTTAACAAATATTGAATACTATTTGTAGAAAAAATAAACTTTTCATGAAAAATAAAGGAATTATAGAAGAAATTTGACATATTTGAAGTAATATATCTCATGAAAAATAATTTAAAATAAGAATGGTTATATTATCAATTGAAATAGAAGAAATCAATTATATAAAGTTATTGACGATTCAAATTTAAGGCCCCGTTTAATTTTAATTTTAGGTCACTAATATGTTTGAGCCGCTCCTGATCATTATAATACTAATACAAGCTAGAAAATCTAACTGTGAGACCTAGGTTTAGATCCGAGTATTTTTTCATTACATTTATTTTAAGTTTATCTAGAGTAATATTGGTACACCAAACCATGGATTCCCCTTTGGTTAGCTCCATTTTGTTTAAATTTTTTGGGTCAATCATTGATTCGTTTATGTAATAACTCCATGTAACTATTAACTTATTTGAGTGATATTTAGTCCAAATTGTTCAATGAGAAGTTTTATTAAAATGCTTTTAAGAAGTATTTTTTTTATTTGACACATACTATATAGTCATAGTAAAAATAAAATAATTATTTTATCAGGTACTCAAAATTAGATATAAAAAATAAATAAATAAAACAATTAAAAACTGAATTAACAATAATTACATGAGTTGTGTTTCGTCCAATACAATCTAAATAATGTTTTAACTCAATCTAATTATGATCGCTCAAATTTTGCTCATTTTGCTTATTATCATCTATACTCATTTTGCTTATTATCATCTATATGCATATGGGCGTCTAGCAATGAAATTTGAGGGTTTTAAATTGAAAAATAAGTTAAATTTAAACATGTCGAATTAAAATGGAACAATAGAGCATGAAATTTGAGGGTTTCAAATAGAAAAATAAGTTAAATTTAAACATGTCAAATTAAAATGGAACAATAGAGGATGAAATTTGAGGGTTTTAAATAGAAAAATAAATTTAATTTAAACATGTCAAATTAAAATGGAACAATAGAGGATGAAATTCCCAAACAATCACTTTCTAAAGCTTGTAAATGAAAAATAATCACTTGTCACCTACTTTTAAATTCTACAAATTCTCCATGTATAATTTGAAACTTTATGATAATAATAATTTTTAAAAATACATAACCAAAAAGTGGCTATTGGTGTTCTTTTTAATCAATAAATTAACGAATGATCTATTCGGCCAAAAATTATTTTAATTAAGATGAACTAAATAATAAATCGCAACTAAATTCTCTATACTCTAATCAAGTTTTTTAACTTCTTTGTTTGTTTTCTTACATCCGCTTAATTACCAAATAAATAATTTATTTATTTGTTATGACTATATTAAACCATGAAATTTAAATATATCTTATAAACATTTGAATAAGTTCTCCAATCGAGTAATTTC
Organism: Solanum pennellii; assembly: GCF_001406875.1. Lineage (NCBI taxonomy): Eukaryota > Viridiplantae > Streptophyta > Magnoliopsida > Solanales > Solanaceae > Solanum > Solanum pennellii. Next base: position 70,857,744 of record NC_028640.1, on the reverse strand, counting down.
AAATTACATATTAACTCAATTTTTATCAGCTTAGACCTGAGATAATGAGATGCTCCAAATCAATCCATTGTGAAAATATTATTCCGTTTGAAGATTGATCAAGTTATATTTTCATTAACTAATTTTATCACGTTTTTACTCGTTGAGGGACATACACCTAACAATATTATTGATGGATGATACTATGGAAGGCAACTAGCCAACTCCTAATTTTGGCATATCGAGGTGCACTAAAAGAAAAATACCTCTCAGCGGTAATAAATATACATATTAACAAAGAATGTTAAAGTTTTTACCTGTATTAGCTGATTGTCATTGACTCCAATATCACCAAAAGATTTAAGGACATATAAGAATACTAATTATCGCTAAAAATATATATTTAATGATAATTAAAATATTATCATTAATTAATTACCGCTAAAGATATTCTTTACCGGTGACTTTCAGAGTTCTTTCTAATTTAGCTTAGCCAGTATTAGTACTTCTCAAATAGGATATTTTAGTTTAATTATATTTCTGGATATCCTAAAATATTTTTAAAAAAAAATAGATTTGACACAGTAAAAGGCCAAATAATTCAGCACACTCTTGTCAATATGCCAGGGAAGGTCCACACATAGAATAAAAAAGGTTTTTTTTAAAAAAAATGTTCGTAAATGCATAGTTATTTTCTTCATAAGCATTAAGCAGCAGAATTTAAATTGTGTTATTTATAATTCCGTTATTGTTACGTTGTGAAAACATATGAGATAAGAAGATAAGCAAACAATGGTTCTTGGCATGTGGGCTTGGCCCATTTCTGATTTGTCTTTGCCCATTCTCAAATAATGTTTATCGATCACTTTTTACTCCATGGCAATTGTTTGGGAGTATAAATTTTTAAAATTTTATTATAATAGTTACTTGTTTAAAAAGAATCACTATTTTCTTTTTTAATCCGTTTTTTTTAAATGATTTCTTTGTTTTTTCAACACTAACAGTTGCCCACATGACATGTTTAAGTATTAGTGATCAGAGGCGAAATTAAAATTTTTAATAAGAGGGTTTAAAATAGATAGAAATAGACACATTGTTGACACCAAATTTTGACCCACGTCGGTATAAATTAATTATCGAGCTTCCTAAATTTTCCAAATAATTTAAAATTAATTAGTTTTATAAATTTTACGAATATAATATAATACATGAGTTTTGGGTTACTTCGAATACGTTTTAACATAACTTTCGATAACATGTGTTTTGCATAATTATGTATATAAATAGTATATCTTATGCTTATTTTAAAAAATCATCAAAATATGCATTTAAAGGTTTTATTTAAACTACTATTAAAATTATAATTATACTTTTGAATCACTTTTATTACCAAATAAATAAGTTCGTCAATAAATTTATACCGAATTCGTTTTGTTTTAAATCGATTTGCTCATATTAATTTGAACTCATTTTTCCCTTTTAATTTGGAAGAATCATATTTGGGCCCTTCCCTCCTAAGTTTTACTTCCCATCAGCCCACACCAAATTAATTCCCAAAACCCAAAATAATTCCCAAATAATGCCCAAGCCCAAATCCCTTTTAACCCCAAGCCCATCTCTTGTTCCAACCCAATTCCCAGCCCATCTATCCCTTTTAATTTTCAACCCAACCCAATCCCCTTTTAACCGACCCGACCCGTTTCCCCTTCCCTTCTTCTTCCCCCATCACGCCATTCTCAGAGGAAAAAAAACAAAATTTCCCAGAAAACAGACGTAAAAGCGCAGAAGAGACAGAACCCCTTCCCCACGCGAAAACAGGCGTACAAGCCTTGGAAACGTCTCTCTCTTCAACCCGTCGTACTGTGTACAGTGCTTTTGGGGCTGTGGCAGACCTACTGTTCGTCCTTGCGACAACGAGATAAGGACACGTCGCTCGCAAGGACGATAGCCTCAATCCGAGCCGTCCAACGAGTCGTTTTCAGAGATTTGGCAGCCTTTAGTACGAAACCCAGCTGGGGAAAGGATTTTGAATTTCGAATTGAGGGGGGAGAATTTCGATTTTGCCCCGATCCCTTTCCAATATTCCTCCGCCCTCCCTCTTCCGAAAAAACCCTAATATCCCCCTATATAAACCCTACCCCTCTTCAGAAAAGGGGTTGGCGATTCTAAGGTTAGAGATTTGTGTCCGAAAATTGGGGTTAGAATTTTGGAGTGAAAATTTGGTTGAAACTTTGCTGGATTTTTTTGGAAAAGAAATTTTGTCACAGAGTAGTCGAGGTCTAGTTTTGACAACAAGATTTCTAGAAATCTCGTTTTTTTTTGGGAGAGATTCTGTTCGGGAGTTTCTTGCTCATCTTTTTTCTCTGTTTGAAAAATAGAGTGAGATCGTTGGCCCTGTTTTGGGTTGGTTTTTCATAAGAATAAGAAGAGTGTATTGAGAAAAGAGTAAGAAGGTGACATAAGTCGTTTCTTCGGTCTGAGTTTCTCCGTCCATTGCTATCAAACAATGGCATTCCGGTTGTGAAGCTCGGTTGTTGCTCCGCTCGTTCTTGCCCCGGTTTCGCTGCTCTAAAGAAGGTACATGTCCATGCTGTTTTCTTTGCTTCCTTATGGATTCGAACTGTTGTTTTGTTGCTGTAAGAGATGAGATGTTACACCGCGTTTGTTTTGCTTGAATTTGTTAAGCATCTTGCGTAATGGTTCTGTTTTTGTTGTTCTGTTTTTTTGTTATGTTTGCCCGTTTGTGCTGCTCATCTGTTTGTTACGAGCTTGTCATGGCGTAGAACTTATCGTATTGTTCCTGACTCGGTTCCGTTTGGAGAGCCACCGCTTGAATGTTAGTTGTCTTGCTTTGGCGTTTTGTTTCGAACTTAGCTTCTGTTAAGTTTTCTGTTTTGTTTAAGTTGGAAGTTTTCCATGGTACAATAATGTCTACGAATGTTTGCCGAATGTGAATGAATTTCCCTCTTTCCCTTAAGCAGTTTTATGATGATAAGGCTAATTTTGGAAATTTGTTTTAAGGTTGAGTTTTAGCTATTTTTGTCCAGCTAAAGCATGGCTGTCCATGGCTGCTTTCTCCTATAGAATAATTTCATGAGCACGAATTCCTTTCGTATGCTTCTCTCTTTGCATCCCACATGTGTATTTGTGTTGATGTGTAACATGGTAGTTTGGAAATAAGTTTTTTTTTGCATTTGGCATCAATAGGTCTTGCCAATTGGTATGCTTTGATTAACAGAGTATGGCATGCTTACTGTGCATATTTGACAATTAGCAATGGTGTACTCCCATGCATATGACAAATTCATTAATATATGTACATGCATTGCTTGCCCCTGTTATTTATCCTATTTGTTGTGAGATTTTATTTCTTAATATCATTCGGAATTGTTTTTGAAGTCATTTATCCCCCTCTAACTCATATCTCCAAGTAGTTCATCTTTTATCTCTGTCTTGTTCAAGACACTTTCTATTAGTTTATCGCTTTAAGTGCTAATCTTTTTGTATGTTTTATTGCATGTGAAACCCTTCTCGAGTCCTCATGGACTTTATTCCGTCTCACTGCACTTCCTCATCGAGCCATAAAGGCTCAGAATATCTTCTTCGAGTCATAGACCCCTCTCAAAAGGTGTACAGGTCGGAAGAACAGCAGAAATGCACTGCTGGAAATTGATTCTGGTTCATCAGAACCTGGAAAATTGCTGGAAATTACAGTTGCAGATGTTGAGAAGCTGTATACCAGCCATATACACAGTTTATATCGTGATATACAGGTCAAAAGACGTACAGGGGATCAAAATTCGAATCCTGGGTTGATGGCAGTAAAATTCGCTGCTGAAAAGGAATTTTCAACTTTCGAAAGTTGAAAAACAGGCTGATATACAGCCTGTATACACTGATATACAGAGACATTATACCTTAAATAGGTGTAAAAAATATGAATGGCAGCAGGCGTGCAAAAATTCGAACTCCGTGAAGATCGAAGGAGCTCGAGGAAGGCGTATTAGAAGATTTTTTTTATTAAGTTGTATATATTTTGGGCATAAGCCCTTGTCATTTTTACTTCCCTTGTATTTATTCTTGTATGTTTAGACTAGGACAGGTACGAAAGAAAGAAAATGGGTTAAAAACCCAAAAGCAGGTGGGTCCAAGTTTCGGTCAAGGCGAACAGAACCCGAAAACTTGGACCCAAATCTCTCTCTCTCCCTCTCTCTCTATCTCTCTTCGCTATTTGTTTACATTTTGTTTAAATGCCGTTAGTTTAGGATTAGAAACTCCAAACCCCATCGAACGCCTTTTACTTTATCGAACTTAAAACGTAAAATTGAACTTTAAAGCGATAGGTGTTTAAACTTGAAGTTTGCTTAGAGTTAAGATTTAAAAAGTTTAACTTTAACAA
>NC_028640.1:70835318-70844384 GCF_001406875.1 Solanum pennellii | reverse complement strand
CTCTCTCTCTTTATTACTTGTTTTTGTGTGTTTTGTTTAGATTTGCCGTTAGTTAAAGGTTAGAAAACTCCAACCCTGTCGAAACGCCTCTCTACTTTTATCAAGATTAAAACTAAAATTTAAGTATTAAAAAGATAGATGTTTAAGTTTGAAAATTTGCTTAGAGAAAAGTTTAAAAAATTTAACTTTAGCGAAATCTTGAAGCAATAATATTCTACAAGCTCGTTTGAACTTAAAGAGCTTTAACCCAAAAATAAAAGTTGGCAAGATGAATATTTCAAAAACTTGTAAAATTTGCCTAGATAAAATCTTAAAAAGTTCGATAGACTAAAGATTTGCAAAGTTAAAATAAAAATAGTCAAATAAGTTAATCGCCGGAAAACCGTAGTAAACGGAGCGTCTTAGGTGCTTTCGTTTGAAACCTTCCTAAGACGCTAATAGGAATCCCGAACCCTTAAAAATGTTTTCAAATGATTTTTTCTGTTTAAGTTGTTTGAAAACAAGTTTTCTTAATTTTTTCTCAAAAATTAAGTGGCGACTTCTAAAAGTCAAAAATACCCTTAAAAATAAAACAAACGCTTTTCGAAATCATTTTTTTGATGAAACACACATGAAGTAGCCGAATGAGGTTTTATATTTACTTTACATACATATAAAATTATTTAACCATGTATAAATAATATACTTTTCTGCCGAAGGAGGTTCGCATTACCCCCTTCGTACAAGGTGGCTCCGCCCCTGTTAGTGTTGTAGCCAAAAATTTCACTAAGGATATCAAGAAATTATACACGAGTACATTTTTTCTTTTGGATGAATGAGTGCACTAGAAATTTTAAAAATTAAAGTACCTAATGTGTACATAAAAGAAATTGAAAAAAAATGTAATATACATGAAAAATTTGAAAAAAAGAGGAAAAAGATAAAAGAGTGCACAAGAATTTTTAAAAATTAAACTACGTAATCTACGTAAAAAGATTTTGAAAAAGATTGAAAAAAGAGGATCTACGTAACATACATAATTTTTTTTTTAAAAAATATGTAATATATTCGGAAAAAAATGAAAAAATAGCCTTAAATTTGTTGCTAGCAAGATTTAAACTCACAAATACTTAAATGTTTTGCTCTTTCGAGTAGGCTGCAACACCTTATTGTGTTAAGGGTGTCCTGATTATGTTATTTAACCACTTTGTATATTACTAGATTTGTATATACAATATAATTTCTCGACGAAGAGTGTCCAACTGGACACCCTAAAGAGTACGTAGTTACGCCCCCGGGGGGTGTGTGAAAAACTTAACCAACTGATAGATCGAATCGAAAAAATATTATTAATTAATTTATTGCTATTAGGATAACGGGTTTTTAATGATTTTGATAAAATAAAAAGTTATTGATCAGTTGTCAATTCGATTTTAATTTTTTAATATTGGGTAAACCGATAACCTATTAAGACGATAGTGATTTACGACTTTTACCTTTACGTAAATACTCCTTCTGCCCTATATTAGTTGATTATTTTCTTTTTATACATAAAGTACTCCCTCCGTCAAATAATAGTTGTCCACTATACTAAAAATATATATTCAACAATAATTATCTAATTTACAAAAATTAAGAGATAATATACATTTTATGTCTATTTTACCCTTGATATTAAATATTATTTATCATCTAACGTATTTTTCAAAGCATTAAATTTAATAAGGTCAAAGAATATATAGTAATATTACCCTTATTATTTATTCTTTCTTAAAGGACGTGTCAATCAATAGCGGACAACTACTATTGGATATAGGGACTACTAAGAAATCATAAATAAAATGATAGTTTTATTAATACACCCTTTAAAGAAACTTCTTAAATTTTTTACAAATAAATGTCAATACTTTCAAAAAAAATTAATTGCAAAAGTAATATAGGATAAATCAATTAACTTGATACAGTAAGATATACAACTATAATATGGAACAATTATTTTTGGAATGATGGATCAATTAGTATGGGTCTATGGGATAAAGGAAGTATTAATATAACTCACTATTTGCCTTTATCCTTTAGATTCCATTCACACTTTACAAGTACTTCGAATTTATATTTTTACATTATAAGAAAAATTAAACCCTAAATTAAAAATTATATTTCTCTTAATTTCTTTTTATGTTATAAAAATTAAATAATTTTTAAACTCAGATAAAAATTGAATGACTCATATTTTCATGTGTTAATTTTTTGATAGCGGAACTTAGGATGCTTAATTTGGAGAAATAGAAAGAATCAAATTGTTAGTTTATGCATGTGCCAAGCCTAATAAAAATACTCTAATTTACTCCTATTAGAACTTCACGGAAAAAATCACTAACAATTTTCGTATGCATTACATCAATCGCACTCACTCTCCAAGTTATTTTATTTTTATTTTCTATAGAATAATAATAATTACTTCTAGATAAAAATCCCTTCTAATGAAAGTGAGTTTATTAATCTTGGCCAGACAAGGACACATAATTTGAGCAAATAGGTTAATTAACGACTGTAAAAGTGTAGATTATCCCCAATATTAAAACTAATTCGTAATAGATTGTGTATGAGTTATACTTATTGTTACGATAAAGTGGTAAGTACTTCTCTATTTTAAATTAAAAATTGAACTCCTGTATATGAAGTCACGTTTCTTAGGAAACATTTTACCTTTCAATATTGATATTCAGATGACTCAAATTCTACATTTACCCTTTCAGTATTGACATTCAGATGACTCGAATTATACTGACATTCAGATGACTCGAATTCTATGATTTAGTCGAACCACAATATAAAATTCAAATATATCAGATGAGATTAAAAAAAAAGTCAAATATTACAAATCTCCTATCAAGTAGTTAGGTAAGGGTGTTTCTTTTCTACAAAGAAATTGACTGTCAAAGACATTAAATTCACACAAACCATATGAGCAAAAAAAAGTCTCAATTTACTACGAAGACTTTTTTCACACACTTGTCGATATTCCCATGGTATCTCTCTACTCATTCTTTTTTTTTTAAATTTATAAAAATAAAGTTTGTTTTTGCACTTGTGTGTGGTTTCGTTCAAGAATAAAATATTTAATAACTTTGATAATGTCAAGTACTAATTGTGGAGTCACAATATATCGAAAATAATTTATAACGATAATTAAAATTAGGTATATTTTCCAAAATTACTTATTGATAATAATTACATTTAAGTACTCTGTCTATGTTGTTAAAGTTTATATCGATTTTAATTTTAGTATCAATTATTAACATATATATGTATTTTTATTAAAAGTTATTTTTGTTTTAATGTCGTAAACTCGTAGTCGTCAAAGCAAAGTAGAAATTTTAGATAGTGTTAGGTTTTTTCTTTCGTTTTTAGCTTAACCTTATAGTTCCTTGTGGGTGGGGAAGAAATTAAGAAGGTTTTCAAAACCACCTAACCCTACCCTATATGTCAGATTTTTTTTCAAAGTTCTTATGTCATTTAATTAAAACCCTTTTATTTATATTAAAAAAACATATAATTAAATGAAGCAGCCCCTGGTCATGATTGTACATGCAGTTGGTCACGAACATCTAGAAATTATTGTAATGATCATATATAAGTGGCAACATCAAGAAATTAAATAAATGCTTTATTTGAGTAGTATTAATTATTGTGTTTCCAATCATCTAAATTGATGTGTTAATCATAGGCCATCAAACTCTTTTGTTGAAAAATTAGCAAAGATGTGTATATCATTAAAGATTGCAAAGACAAAATTTAAAGATATGGTCAAAGACAAAATAAATTGCTATAATAATTTTAAATTAATTTGTACATAGTAATAATCGAGTTTACAGTTAAACATATTTATAACAATTGTGTGAAATAAGTATAATATATAATTGTATGAATAGAAGTCACTGTTTACGCACAATATTTTATGATTTTTTGGAAAAAATTATAACATCTATTAGCTAATGTAATGTGTTGTTTCACAACATATCAAGGAGTTGACGTTGATAGTGTAATGTTATTTACATGTACTTTTATCAAGTAACCAATATGTTCTTGTCAATTATTGTTACACAAATATTTTACATGTAGATTACAATAATTGATAGTATAAAATTATGGCCAAATACATAAACAAATTTTTNTAATGTTATTTACATGTACTTTTATCAAGTAACCAATATGTTCTTGTCAATTATTGTTACACAGATATTTTACATGTAGATTGCAATAATTGATAGTATAAAATTATGGCCAAATACATAAACAAATTTCTAAACTTTTTGGGTTTTTTCCTTCAGGTACCTCAACTACGTCATTTTTCAATTGAATCATTGAACCACCCATAATTTGTTTCTTTAAAACACTGTGGGTTGATTTTGATCAGCTTTTCTATTGTAAATGACTTCAATTGTGGTCGAATTGTAATAATTTTGATTGAAGAAATGAAGACAAACCGTGTTAGTCTCATTTGTTTTCTAATGTGTTCAAATGACTTAAGTAAAACACAATTATTCTCAAACATTTTCACTATCAATTGGACTAATGATTTGTGGATTAACATATGTATCCTCTATCAATACCCCTCACGAATTTGGTTCCACATCAGACAACGGTGTCTGTTTAAACGAAACAAATTATGGAGGTTCAATGATTCAATAAGAAAATGACTTAGTTGAAGTACCTGAGGGAAAAAACCCAACAAGTTTAGGGATCTGCTTATGTATTTGGCCTAAAATTATATATCATCATGATCTAAATGACATCAATAAGTATTTTTTTATGTCATTAAGTAGTGCTTTTAAAATGCTAATCGATAAAAAAAAGAAAAAAAGAAAATCGTAAAAAGTAATTGGAAGAAAGCAGCAAGTGTATTTTACTAGGATATCTTAGGTTGCTATAGCTCACACAGGAAGAATATATTAAGGGGCGATATAGCTTTTCATCACAGATTCATCTGAATTCATAATTTTTAATATATTGTATAAATATATTTATAAAATTCTACTAAATCTTAACACATAAAATTTGAATTCATAAAATGAGAACAAGAAGGAATACTTGCATTATAACAATGAGGAATATTTACATTATAACACATCTAACAATGATCAAAAAAGAAAATAGAAAAAAAAAAACAAGAATCGTAATGTGATTAGCAATGTGTACCCTCTCAACGATCAATAACATATTTACAACAATTACGCCTCAATTCCAAGAAAATTGAGTCGTTTATATAATAATCCTCACTGTCCATATCACTCATCAACGACGTATACCAATCATACTAATATACAAAAAAAAAACTTCAACTTTTTTCCGAGCCCAGCGCAAATATCAAGAAATGTCATGCATGAAGTGTTCTTCAAAAAATAATTCTGGCCAATATGAAGAACTCCCTTGATCAGCACCATTGTTAGTTGAATTACTGCTGGAATCTCCTTGATTATTGCTAATTGAAATTTCAGCCAAAGGTGGCAAATGACTTGAAGAATGTGGAGAAGGGAGAATATTAGTAATATTTAATGGGGAACTAGGTGAATTATTTTTTTGATCAAAATTAAAATTATGACAACTAATTTCATTAATACTATTATTCAAATGTGTTTGGAAATTGAAAGGGACTTGTTGTGTATTATCTTGATTATTGTGGAGTAGTTGAGAGCAAGAGTTATTTTCATTGGAGAAAAGTGTTTGATTTTCAAGATTGGATAAATTTAAACAAGGGGTACTATTTTCTTTAACAAAATTTGTTAAATTAAATGCCCCTAAATCTCCAATATTAATATTAGTATTGTGATGTTGAGTGTTTGATGAGGGTGTAGGTAGTGGTGGATTATAATTATTTGAAGATTGGAATAGAAATTGTAAATATTGAATTTTAGCTAATTGGGCAGCTTCTACTTGTAATCTCACAGCATGATCTTCAAGTGGATGATGTTGAAGTAAATTTGCCAAGGCAATTATATTAGGCAAGTTTGCAAATAAATCAGTTCTTGGCCTGTGTGTCATTGGATCATATCCCATTTGAATTAGCTTCTTCTTTAAATGCGTGTTCCAAAAATTCTTAATCTCATTATNAAGTTTGCAAATAAATCAGTTCTTGGCCTGTGTGTCATTGGATCATATCCCATTTGAATTAGCCTCTTCTTTAAATGCGTGTTCCAAAAATTCTTAATCTCATTGTCTGTTCTTCCTGGCAAGTGTGTCGCGATCGCAGACCATCTACAACCATAATATCAAAAGATATCATCAATATGAATTTTCACAAACAATTGTTAGCAACAAAAATAATTCTGCATAAAATCTCTTGCAAAACTAAGGTCAACTATATAAATCATCACTGTCTATTTGTCTCTCTATATATAAGCTTATTTTTTAGTCAATATTATATGAAATACGATTAAAAAAATACGAAAAATTCTCTATATTTTTTACTGTGATATAAATCTCGAACATGATTAATTGTTTCGATAAGAAATAATGTACACAACATTATATATAATTCTCATGAAAATTAGTGTAAGTTATATTGAATTTACTTGTTTCCTAGGATGGAATGGAGATGAAGAATTGTTTGTTCTTCTTCTTCAGAAAATTTGCCTCTCTTGATATCTGGCCTCAAATAATTAGTCCATCTTAACCTGCAGCTCTTCCCACACCTATTAAGTCCTATACATATAACATATAAAAACAACAAATGTTAATTTTGTTAAAACAAATCGATATCAGATCGCAAAGAAAATTCAACATCTATTATATATACATAATCAACAATGTATATATTCTATATACAATATAATTTTTCGATAAAGTTTGAAGCTAATTCCAGTGTATATGAGATGATTAAAAAAAAATAATTTTTTTTTTGTTGAAATTATTATAATACCTGCAAGCTTAGGAAGGGCTCTCCAACTTCCATGACCATGTTTGTCAATATAATCAACAAGTATTTGATCTTCTTCAGGAGTCCATGGTCCTTTTTTAAGCCCATTTTCATCACAACAAGGAGATCTTCCCATTTTAATTAAATTAAATTTGTGGAAGAATTTATTTGTTTTTCTTTTGGTTTCTTCTATTTGATGCTACCAAATTAGCTATGTTTAGTATTTATACAATTGAGCAGTCTAGTTTCTTGTACTTTAATCCAATTAACAAGTTTTGATTTTGACAGTTATCTTCATAAAATAATCGACTTATATATATATAATAAGTGGACAAGGAACCTTATAAGTTTATTTGTTTTAAACATTAATCTAAAGTTAGAAATTTACTTGGTGAAAATTCTAAATAAGGTGTAGAGGACATGCCGACCATGGATTATATTGTTCTCCTCTCTTCTAATTTTTATGTAATCCTCTAAATTTGATCTAATATAAAATTTAAGAAAGTAAAATAATAATGATAAAATTAAATTTTATGGCTTCAAATCAAAAATATGTGAAATGTATTAAAATGTCTTCTAATATTAAAACATATCAGGTAGAAAGTTGAAATTAAAGTATTACAAAAAAAATATATATTTTATTTAAAATAAATTAAAAAGGAAAGTCAGACAAATAAATTGAAACCTAGACGAATGTAATAATAGTGTATTTTCTTATTACGTCCGTAATTAAGTTCTATCGGACCTATCCCTAAATGGGCTATATTTTTATATTCTTGTTTTAAATTTTTTTAAACGACTTAAACTTTCATTTTGATACATTTTCTTGGGAGGAAAATTTCTCATGTAGAATTACTTTTATATAAAAAAAAAAAACAAAATTTAGGGTAAAATTTAGAATATATATCGAGGTTTTGAAGTATTTTTCAAATTCCAAATACAATCAAAAAAACATTAACTTTCAAATAAACATGGACTTACTCGTATCCCGACTAAATTGCTTGCTTATATGAATAATATCTCTTTAAAAAAAGTTGATTTTTTAAACATAATTTTCGAATAGATAATGGGACCAGGTTTTTTCTGCTAGTCAAAAAAAAGACGTAGCCATGCAACGAATAAATGATAAAAAGAGATTTTACTGCGTCATTTGCTTGCATGACTTGAAATTGCTTTAGTCAAATTTATTATTATTTTCACTAACTTTTTCACTTTTGTTTTATCCCATATTTTCTTTTTTTTTTAATTCAATTGAGTGAGTGCACACTCTTAATCTTAACTTGTTAAATGAAGTTTACTTGTATAATTCACCTAACCTTTTGATTTACGAAACTTGGGGAAAATCTCTAACTTAGTCAAGGGTAATTAGTCAACTTTAATTAACTATACAATAAGAATTTTTTTGTCAAATAACACTAAATGATAAGTCTTGATGGTTTTATTTTCTGCATCGAGCTCACTTATGTAGCCTCCTATATCTTTTTATTTGTAAAATTTTAGCCATATTTGATCCTTATATTACGATAAGTAGTTGTTTGTAATATCGACATGCTAACAAGATGTAACATATCCCCAACTCCCAAGCATCTTTATAGTTTTTCATAAGGTGATCAATACAAAATAATGTCAATAGGATTAATCTTAACATTATTCATGATAGTGCACTAGCTTCAAAAAAAATTGTCAACATGCGCTGGGCCCACAAGATAGTGCCACATATACTGAAAAGGGGTAGAAAATTATTTATAAAATAGGTTCAGGGGTAATAGGATTAGTATAGTATAAGTGTGTCTCTGAGAATTTGAGCATAGGTTGAAGGGGTACTTGTGCAATTTCCCTTAATTATACTATTAATAATACATCTTATTTGAGTAATATTTTCTTGTTCCACTTTATATAACTTATTAAAATGCTCAGTTTATCCTTAATGAAATGATTTTTAGCAACACATATATTTATGATTAATTTTATACCACAATTTCTTAAAAATCTTCTTTCTTTTTTAAAATTTGTGTCAAGTCAAACTGACTCACATATTAAAACAATGGAAGTAATATTTTTTTAACCTAAGGCCTCGATCATATTCTGTTCTTTGTCCCCTAACTCCTATTCACATGGTCCATCACGTCTTAACAAAGAAATAATTCGAAAACTATAAAAAAAAAAAC
>NC_028640.1:70795450-70831298 GCF_001406875.1 Solanum pennellii | reverse complement strand
CAAGTACCCCCTCAACCTATGCCCGAAATCCCAGAGACACATTTATACTATACTAAGGTCCTATTACCCCCTGAACTTATTTTATATGTAATTTTCTACCCCTTTTTAGCGTACGTGGCACTAGTTCGAAAAAAAAAAAGTCAACCATCATTGGGCCCACAAGATAGTGCCACGTAAGCTAAAAAGGGGTAAAAAATTATTAATAAAATAAGTTCAGGGGGTAATAGGACCTTAGTATAGTATAAGTGTGTCTCTGAGATTTCGGGCATAGGTTGAGGGGGTACTTGGCATTATCCCTTTATTTTAATTACTATTTGTAACAAACTTTTAGTTATGATTACGCGACCTAACTTTTAAATTTTGTATAATTGGTATGCTTGTATAATTTAAAATTTGTATAATATAATTTGTATAACTCAAAATTTGTATAACTATTTACGTTTTCGATGTTTGTAATTGTATAAATTCGTTAGTTCGAGTTTATATAAAAATAACAGATTATAAAAATGTATCTACAAATTATTCAAATCAACAAATTATATAAAAAATAACTCAAACTATAACTATAATCCACAAATATGCAAACTATGACTACGGAGCATAATCAAGTTCCCTTATTATATTACGGTTCACTAAACTTTAAGGACCCGTTTGGTAGGCGGTATTAGGTAGAATAATCCATGGATTAAAATTTAATCCAGCTAATACATTGTTTGGTTACTTCATTTAATTTAATTCATGGATTGCTTATCTATCATAGGTGGTATTATCTTATCCCTTGAAAATGGAGGGATAACTAATCCAAGGTTTGTTAAACCTTGGATAAGATCCCTAAATGACTAAACTAACCCTTTATTCTTTTTTAAAAAAAATTTCTTTTGTAATTTAATTTCCTTTTTATTTATATTAGAGTGGTTATAAATGTTCTTTTTTAATTCTCCAAATTTGTTTGGTGTAATTTAATGATTTTACTAATATTTTTTTCTTCATTTTTTTCTTGATTTTTTTTATATTCAAGATAATTTGTCAATTACCCACTTGAACTATTGTTTTAAAAATAAAAATAAAAATAAGCTTTAGGTATTAACAATTTAAGTAGTCTTAAATCTATGTTAAGTTTAAGATATATACTTAACCCACAAAAAATTAGAAATACATTGTGCCATCACTGATCTTCTTAGTGGTACATCATACCTTAAAATTAATAACAATTTTATATATATGTATTTGATTTAACTAATTAAATAGAATAAATAATTTTTTAAAAAAATTATCCGGTCCGGTAGTTATCTACCTTGACTTAGTTACATGAAATAAACACTCATAATAACACAAGGATATAATAGGAAAGAATTTTTTTGTAGAATTATAAATTAAACATAAAATTAAGTGGAAAGTAGTGAACCAAACACTTAACAAAAAATAATTCCTGCACTATTAATCCCTGCATTACTAATCCCTACATTACTAATCGATGCATTACTAATCCCTACATTACTAATCCATGCATTACTAATCCCTGCACTATCAATGTTCGTACCAAACGACACCTAAATAAGTTTACAAAATGGGCTATATTTCAAAACATTGTCATCACAACTCACAAGTGGCTACATTACTGGCCCGACCCTAACTCCGGCCCAAACCCTAGACTTCTTCTTTACCCCTGCCACAAAAACGCCTCGTAGAACAACCATTAGAGCAACTCGAGAAGTAAGAGAGAGGACTGAAAATACAATTTCTCCGGCGCCGTCCAAGGCCTGTAAAATCGGAATTTCATCGCATTAGCAAATTCATCCCAACTTCAAAGTAATTCTAATTTCTTTTGTTTCTGTTTTCTGCCCCCCGAGTATTTTTTTGAATTCAAGTGTTTGAAATGTTTTCTTAATTGTTTTCATGAAATCTATTCGCAGATGAGGTTGTTAACTCACAACATGTTATCATCCAACATCAAGGGAGTCGCAAATGGATTCCCGTTGAAGATCGAGGTTGTGAAAGTGGTAGAGAAAGAGGTTGATTTCAATATCGATTTTCTCAAGAACATGTTCCATAAGGTTGAATGGAAGGCACTGGCGGAAGCTTCTAGAACCATGGGTTACGCCGAACTGCCTGAAAATGTTGATGCTGCTATGGTAAACTCAGATGATTTTCTTCATAAGTTTCATCATGCCCTTCTTGAGCTTCATCTTGAAGAGGGTGCCTTGGTTTGTCCAGAGACTGGCCGGAAATTTCCTGTCAATAAAGGCATTCCCAATATGCTTCTTCATGAAGACGAGGTCTGATTAGTTTTTTTTTTCTTTTTTTGGGTATTGATATGTTTTGGTTTGGGAATGGGGATTAGGGTTCTTGATAATAGGGTTTAAGGGGTTTGTTATGATATACCATTTTGAATTGTAATGCTATTATTGGAAGACATTGTCGATATTATGGAGTAATTACCAGAACTTCTTTGTTGCACCACACCGCTACATCTGAGATTGTAGTTTTGTATCGAAATTACAACCTTCAAACTTCTGTTTTGAAGTTTATAAGTCTGACTTATTGTAATTTTGTATCGAAATTACAACCTTCAGAGTTATGTTTTGAAGTTCATAAGTTTTTAGACGGACCAAATCAAGCATGAACCATGAAAGCATGAAACTAAACCATATTGGCTTATCTCTCAAGAAAAATCATTAAGACGTTGACATGGAAATCATTCTTGGCCTACCTAAAAGAAGTTCAGGATTGGCAACACTGAATAATTTGTTGCAAACATTTCACATTGCTCAACGGATAAGCAATTTATAAAGGCCTGGATATGATATGAATATTTTGAGAGCGTTAACATTACAACATCTCTCAAATTTCTAATATAGAAAAATTTTACGATCATAATGATGCAAGACAATTCAATGTACTGGCTGCAACAAAGTTCCAACTAAACAGACCATAATTCATTCTACATTTGCATGAAGGTTGATTAGTTCTATGACTATTGTGGTGTACAAAGTTAAATTATTTTTTTGCGACATGCATTGTGTACAATTATATCTCGCGGTTCCTTATATGGATGAGGAACGCCATTTCTTGCGAGGAGTGGTATCGTAGGGGGGAAGAGGCACACCAAACACCCAATCAAGAACATTCAAGTACTTGGATTTGAAGACATCCCTCTCCATAGCATAACAATGCATGATAATTGCAGTTGCCATGCTAAAGATCACGACATCACCTCTCTTTAATTTTTCAGACTGAGGCAAATAACCAACATCAGCCATGCACGTGACGAAACTCTCAAGTGCCCGAGCAAGACAATAGAGTGAAATCTCTATCCTTCTGCTTTTCTTCTCGATTGCCAGGGCCAGACCAGTAGGGAACTGTAAAATGTTTTTATGTTAGCTTTACAAAGGGAGAAGCAAAACGATTGGTTAAGAAAGATAATTAATCTGTCCTATACCGTTCCCAGTGCCACCATGGGGATGTTACACCTCTTGAACAGCCTGAAGAGAAAGCATGTCCACAACCTAACAATGAAACAGCAGATGAAGCTTTGAGATGAGCAATCATTTTGAAGTAAGAGTACTTAAACTTAGAGGGGGCTTAACATCGTCAGATGAAAGGACTGAAAAACGCGGAAAATTATTCATAACAAAGACAGTAAAATGCAAAAATTTAACAAATCAAATCAGTTCTTAGTTCTTACCAGGCAGACGAACAATACATGGAGAGAAATAGACTAGACCTTGCTGTACCAAGGAGACCCTTCGCCAAAATTGTGTTAGGTCTGCAAAAATTTCCTCAAAATGTTGTAATAACTGGAGCTGAAGGAAGATGATTATACACTTATAGAGCTTGGAAATGGAATGGGCTAAAAGCAATATGGACTATCATGAGGGAAATGTACTTCCAAATGATAAATTATTCGTAGTAACAACTATGCTAAAATAATTCTCCTATAATGCTACAGATATTATCAACCAATGGCTGATCGACGGATAATCCAAGAGAAAACGAAGAAGACAAGATGATTTGTCATTGAAGAAACCAACATTCAGTACCTTTTCAAGATGCCTTGACGATGTACAATGAGTGCAGGAACTAAATAAACTGGAAGGTAAACTGGCAGAGCTCTCTTGTAGGCTTGAATTAGAAATGAAATGAAATGTGCACCACATCCTTGATTCTCATGTACTATCTGCATGAACATCCAAAGGGAAAACAGTGCTTGCAGATCAACAATATCAGCATGTCGATTAAACTCTTGCAATCCTTGATTACTATGAATCCAAAAAATTTCAAGATAGCAGCACCTACCTTAGGCAAACACATGAAACACAATTAAGAGTCTACTATTGAGGCCAATACAACAGGATGTTTGGTTTTGGCATAACATTTACAGGTAGCAGAAGTACACGAAAGGGCAATTGCATCATCCAGTTACATCCTCAACTGAAAAATCATGAAGCTACAGCTTCTTTTTCTTTTTGGTAGTATAAAGTGGCTACAGCACTGCAGGTATTTTTATTCATATGAAGCTAATCAGTGACTCGTGCGCCATAATTGGACCTATAAAGCAAATTGATGAACAAAACTAATCGTGTACTTAATCTAGAACTCTTGATCTGCAGAATTGATAGTCCACACATATCAAACCTCATATAGTTCTCCTCTTCAACTGGGTATTCAATATGATAATCAAATCAGAAAACAGTTCCTTTTGCTGTAATACAACTTAAATGCATTTCATGTAGCCCCAAAATACCACATGAAAGAAGAACGGAAAGAGTATCATAATTTCCGAACAGTGTATAATAGACAAAAGGAAGTGAACAACACATTTTCCACTAACACATAATAACATCCAGATATTGCATTTGCCTTCATTAGCTCTAAAAAAGTATTTGACTATCAAGCATGCTGGTTATTGAAAGGCAAAGGGTAACTAACAAACAACAAAAAAGGAAAAAGAACTATGATATGAATAAAATTCATTAATCTACAAAGCAGTTTAATCTAATTCATAAAGTAGTGACTACATAAACTTACTAGAAATAGTCAATGGCATCAATTTACGGGCCCTTAATAAAAAGATATATTGCTCAAGTCCCAAGAGCCCTCATTTTTATTTTTAAAATTTGATAATTAAACCCTAAATTTAGATTACCCAAACAACCTCAAAAGCTTAAGAATGCAGAACAATAGAAACAGAGAACACGAACAACCTCCAGCCAACCTCCAACTTCTAGCTCTACACAGTATATATTGTAACTCCTTTCCCCTCCACCATTTTATTAAGTAGCAACATTTGCTTTAGGAGAAACACGCCCACTAAAATAGAAAGCAGCATTCATATTTGGACTAGTATTCCTGCCAAAGAACAGGAAACTATGACATACCGAGCAGGGTACTTTCATTTGCGGATCCAGTTTGATGTCAATACCATTGGACTTGTAGTGATTCTCTATTGCTTCCAAATTCATTACAGAGTTCCCACATGCCAGGTCTTTCACACCCTGCAGGATAACCAAAGCTTTGCCACCATGTTTGTTGAGAAAGGATTTGTAAGATGGATGCAGACTATCTTGCTTCAATATATAAGCGGACCTAACATAAATTAAAAAATGCAATATGAGAGAAAAACATTGCTCATAAGGGAATAGGCATCTCAAACTCATAATAAGCAAATCAGGCTTCTGAGTGAATCAGGTTTAGAATTCTGAACTCACTACATTTTAATCAAAACAATAGACCAACAGGAAAGAGAATTTTTATCTTTATTGTAATACCAGTGACAAATAAGCGTTTAGAGAACTACTTGTAGACAGAAGTTTAGGGTAATTTCTGCAGGACCTTGTAATCACAACTAATCCTATGAGGCACAATTTTTTATCTTTTCCATAGAAGTAACATATCTACAACGTTAGCACTTGCTGTGCATATTGTGAAGTGCTAAAAACTGACTTGTTGTGTATATATTGTATCCCTTCCTTTTGGATATTACAGATTTGACCTCTTCTTGCCGTTGCTAACAAAATACACCCAATCTCCCACATCATCAGCAGGAGCCAAAGTTATATGGGATGACAATGCTAGCTTGGGTAAATATAGGAATTCCACTTGGGCTAATGGAGCACGAAAGCCCAAACAGTTACTTTTACTCATTGTTGAGGTACATTATCCTTGAATTGTTGTGCTTCGGGATGACACACATGCAAAGACAGTAGTATGTTCATTGAAGGCTTTGCTTTGTAAAAATCCTTTCCACATAAGATACATGGATATGTATAAGGAAGCTAGAGCTTGGGAAATGCAGTGTTGCTTTCTTCAAAGGAGATACTAAATATGTCAACTATCTCATGTTATCGCTGCAAATTGGTGCAGTAGTATGCTTAATTAATTAAACTAAACACATGGCATCAAGATTTTTATAAACAGGGTCCTACTTACATTGATAGAAGGGAATGGAGATTAGATCTCAAGACAATCCATAAAATCCTGCTGAAACTATAATATGTTTTTTCACATTCTCCATAATGCAAGGTCATGATATAGTTCTTTCATTGTATATTGTGACATATGAATAAAGAATCTGATATTGACCTGATTGACAGATGAAAATTCTACTATTCTTGAAACATATTACCAGATTACCAAATGAGACTATCAGTTTTAACATTCATCATAATAAGACTACTGAAAATGTTGGTGTCCTATCAGCACTTTGACAGTCATGACTTCCTTAATCTGAGACAGCCACTTCAATATAGGAGAGACTGAGCACGCATATACAACGTTTAGAACATAAAGCTTACAAAGTTGTAAACCACTGGTAATAGACTGACCACAGTTCATGCATTTATGTAGCTGTCACTTCCATTAGAATAATCCCAAAGACAATCAATCTGATACATATCAAAACATAAGGGTGAATTTTAATCAAGAAGTCAACTTCATCCTCCAATTATTTAAGTTCCCTCACTCTCCACTAAAATGGGATAAAAATTTTAGGCAATGGCCACTTAGGGAAACTTCTCTATCATGGTTGACTTGGAAAGTACCTCATTTCTTGGCCAACTTCAATACAAAGACAAATCAATATGATTTATCAGCTTAGAGCCAAGCATGGTTAATCTCAACTTCTAAGCACCGCAACTTACATCATGTTCAAAAGGAAGAAACGTTTACTTGTTCATGACATAGCAGTTTATCAAAATGCAGCACTAAAAATGCATAAAATTGCAGTTTTACATTGTCAAGAACGAAACGAGATTGTGTAGTAAAAATAATAATGTATTATACATCTAAAGCTTAAGAAATATGGCTTGTAATTAAAGGAAGGATATCATTACTCAGTATTTTTATATATGAAATTAAGTCCCACAAAAGGAGAAAAAACGATGCTTACAGGATCTGTGAAGAGGATAGACACATAAGGAAAATGTCTCCATGAGCCCAAGTTAAAGGCTTGCATATGCGCCCAAACCGCTTACTTTTTATTCCACAACGGGATGCCAACACAGCCGCACGCACAAGAATGTAAACCGCCAAGCTCGTGTGCTGTGTATTACCAGTAAGAAGCAATGATGGCCCTGCAATTGCACCCGCTAGCAATGCTCTCCACTTAGCTGTCCTGAAATTAAAATAAGTTTCTGCTTAATCTACTCTCTACTGTTAGGTTAATCATCTCACCAACTCTCAAACAAATGACAATTTTCTGATTTTCGCCCACATATATACAAACACACGCTCAAACAATACAATACATAATTATATGCTTAGATAAATAACAGATTAGTAATATCTATTTCGCATTTACATAATTATATTTAACAAACTGAAAACATCCGAATTTAATTAACACATGCATACATACCAATGTGTGTGTATGAGCATAAACAGTGACATACCTTCGATGACCTCCCCAAGCGGACACAATTTCATCAACTGATACAAATGTACCAGAGAAAGTGCCAAGGAACAGACCATATCTTAGAGTTTCCTTTAGTGCCAAAACTACATCATCCCTGCTCGAGACCATTTGCCCTTTCCTAAAAAATTAAAACATACTCAAATGAGCTTAAACCAACGGGGTATAATTTAGATCCAAAACTTTGAGGATTTAAAACAACTTTACTTCGCAGAGGACATCGATTTCCTACGTCTTAGCCGAGAGAGAACAGCAAAGATAGCGAGGCCACCTTTTAGACCAGCGCCAATAGTGAATCCTTTAACGGAAGCACTAAATATTCTCCAAAGCTTGTCGTAATCCTGAACCGGATAAGATTCGAGGCTAAGCAAAGAGCAAGATGACGAAGAGGAAGGGAGAGTCGATCGCCGGCAATGCTGGCAGTTCTGGATTAGGCTTTCCTCATCGAGGGAAGAGCACGTACATCGGCCACCGGCAGAGACATCAGCTCCGTCGCCGGACGGCGGCATAGCGGCGGTTGGAATGGAAAGCGTTTCCGGATGAAACTCTGAGATTATCGAAGGGCAAGTGGAAGTATTACACGTATGAATGTAGAATTAGCAGTTGAAGATGACGGTTTTTAATTTTAAAAATTTTATTTTCAGATTCTTTTGGATTGTGGTTTTCACTCATTGTCGTTTTAAATAAAAATAAAATACACTAGGATTATTTTTCTATAAAATTTAGTATATTAATTAATATTTAATTTTAATTTTTTTTATATTCAAATATTTTGAATAAATAAAAATGAATAGAGTTTCAACATCAGTGGCACAGTGAAAAGAAGAATAAATTATGTGTGGTTATTGGTCTGCCCTGTCTCGCCAGAGGTTAATTAAATGCGCAGTCAAATAGGTAAAATTAATGATAGGATTGGTTTATTATTTTTGTCATTGACTTGTCACCTTCAAAATGTGAGGAGAATGATATTTAAAACTTACAAGCTACTACTGCTAACAATTATGTGATATGATTGTTTCATGTATAAAAGAATATAAGCCAACTGCGTGTAGTTTTAAAAGTAAAATTGAAATTTGTTTCCAATAAAGGAACTTATCATTTTCTTAGAAACATGGGAGAGAGTGTCAATTTTTTCCTGGTATATTAACAAAAGAAATTTGAAGTGAAAACATTCAGTTGACTTATATACAATATTCTTGCAAACCATTGAATCAAAGATTTGGAAAAGAATCAACCATTAAATTAGAAAATCTTGTTCTTATGATTTATTTTTGTTATTTACTCAAATAATACAATAGTGCTTAAGAACAGACTTGGGTTTGGTTATTATTTTTTTACTTCCTAATTTACACTCACTGAAAAAAGACTTGAATCGAAATAAGAGATACGCATGGATATTCACATATAGGCTATAGATATGTATAACTTATACAAATTTGAACGAGCTAGATACATCCAACATGTTGGTTAAACTTGAAAATTAGAGATCTCGATACGAAGAAATTCAGATAAGGGGATATCATGTTTTGAATTTTCAAATAATCAATTTTCATCTTTTAAGATCTCGGTATTCATTTTTCCATTGGGTTCTTGTTCATATAGCTCTTTTTATCATTTGATGAACCTTTACTTCCCAATAATAAAATGTTTTTCTTTTGGGGATAGAAGAGAGTAAAATATAGTATCGAGTCTGTGAATCTGGATCTAAGCTAAGAATTTTTCATCAAGTGTTAGAGAGAAATTTTAGATTTCATGTCCAACAAACTAGATCCTACCTCTTTAACATCAAGGTGATGAATAACATTGTAATACAATGCTTTTGTACCACACTACTTAGCAACAGATGTCCTTCATTCCGCTTTGAGAACAATCTTCATGAACTCATAGACGAAGTAGCTTATGGAGGCTGAAGGTAACACCTGAAAATTCAGAACATGAAAATTGAGAATGGGAAAGTCTTGATAGTTAAAGAGATTTGAAAAGAAGAAGATGAATTCAATCCCTAGAGATATACTTGAAATTTCGAATACTATAATCATATACATATGCAAGTCAATTGAACTGAAATATGACAATCCCTCTAGGTCTGAATGAAGTACAATTGCTGCTATTTATAGAAAGGGTGAAAAGGAAGATAAAAGGAAGAAATTAGAGATGCCACCACCCCAGAATCTTGTGAACTCCATGCATATTGAGGAGCAGAAGGGTTGGGAAGAACATTGTGTTCAGTTTCGGAGATTAAAATGAGTCCTTTTCCAATTAAAAAGTAATCTCAAACATAATGACATGGTTAAACAGGTACTGGTACCTGTAGTAAACTAGGGATTAGTCCTGCATATAGAGCTGGAACACCTCCCTGTTCAACAATCTTCGCACATGTTGCCAACGCACTCAGTTTAGATGCTCGGCCTTGTAATTGAAGATGTCTTCTAATGACCTCAAATGGATAAGTTGCGGCTTCAGCACAAGCACCAGCAATAGCACCATGAAGTAAGGTCCTCATAGGTCCCAACTCAAGCTGGTCAAAAGCATTGAGCTCTGCTCCCTGATTCTTCATATACTCTATTCTTTTTCTGCCTTCAGGTGAATGCAAATAAGCTGATTTTAATATGTCATATACACCATAGAAAACAGCCGCTGCTGGGGCCATACTCAAAATGGAGGGTACTAGTCCCTTATAAAGAGAGAAGAATCCTTCAGTTCTGATCACATGATGGAAAGCTCCAACCACACCACCCAAGGCTTCTCCACCCCGTGCCACTAACTTGGTCCGGATCTGAAAGGTTTTAAATTATCAGCAACATAGGAATTAACAAAGCAGAAGCCAGAGAAAATCAACTTCCCCAATCATAAGGAGGATAATCAAATCTAATACGGACATTTCTGAAAAAAGGAAAAATCAATAATAAGGACATCAGCTGATGTGAACACGTTACAAATCATACTTATTAAAAACAAAAGATTGTTACACATTCTTACAGAAGAGGAAATGCAAACTACTTCAGCACAATTTCTTACATATTCAAATCAGAGACCTAAAAACTATGTACTAAAACCAGGGCTTTGATGCTACTGGTTGACAGAATATCATTCCATGCACTATGTTATATTAGGAGCATGTATCAAACCTGAAAGATGAGGGAAAAACTAGTTTGGTCCATATTAACAATAACAGACATTGTCCAGTACCCATTTTGTTGCTGGTTCCCTGATGAAGCTAAAATTGCTCTATTCTTCCATCTCATTCCTTGTTTTTCTCTTGGACAAAGCTGTTGCACTAATCCTTTCTTTTTCCTTCTTTATCAGTAGCTGCTGTACTAAATTCTATACAGGGCATTTCGCTCCTTCACCCTGCCATGTATGTCATCTTCAGTTGGGACCCTTCTATTATCTGTTTTAGAAAAAAAAAAATCTAAATCCTCAACTTCTCTCGACTAAATCAGTTTAATTCTAATCCAAAATGACACATTAAGATTCTTAGTTATATTATTCTGTATTCCAAAAGTTTTCCCATCTTTTGGTACCTTATACATATTAATAAATAGCAAAAACAAAAAAGGATGTGCTTAAGGATCTTCTAGTCAGGATTCACAATGATGTGTTCTTGCTTGAGGACGAGAAGCTTAAACGCCAGAGGAAGTTGATAAGAGTTTATTAATCATCAACCTCTTTGTCGACAGCCCAAGGCTTTCACTCAAGCACTGTCCCACCTCCCCATTCCTTTTTTTTTTCAATAAGGACCCACCTCCCTGGTCCTTTCTGCCACTAGCTGGCTTTCCTTTCCCCTTGTCACACCACTATCTCCTTCCACAACTCACCAAGAAATACTAGAAAAACAAAAAAGGTTTAGAGGCAAAACCTGCTTGAAATGTTAGAACTCATCAACAGATGAATTAGAAACAGCGTAACCACCAAATGGATCATGTTTTCAATCAGCAACTGTAAAATATACGAGAAATAGGACAGTTATGGATCAAAATGGGATGGGTAGATGATTATTGACACTTGAAGATAAGGGATCCAAAATATCAACCTTCTTTCCTTCAAATCCTAACTTTTTCATATAAGAATCTCTTGTTTTTTGATTGTGGAATTTCCGATGCAAATCAAAGTCTAACAAAAAGATATCTCCTTTCTACAAGAAGAAACCTATAATCAATGAATGATACAAGTCAAACAGACAAGCAGCTAGTATTTTGCAGAACTTAAACCATAAGATTATGTGACATAATACCTCTGTTTTTACTCCATATGTTAATTTTATAATTTTAGTCCTATTTTCGGATTTGACTTGTACTTGCAGCCTTCCTTTTTGGATTCAGCTAGAAGGTGAGAATTGTACTGAAGGAACGGAAGAACCATGAGCAACATAAAGGATGTTTTCTAAAGAAGAGAAAGGAGCTCTCTTATTTTCCTTTCTCTAGCTATTTGTGGATTAGAAATGTACTAGTAAAGAAAACAATTACATAGAAAAGAAGTTCTTACATTTGACAGTTCTGTCAACAGCTAGATCAAAATGTAAAATTAATGCACTGGCAGTTTTATGTGTTTATACACGATCTTAGATGGGCTTAGTGAAAATTATAAATATCAAAAGGCTTAAAAAATGCAAATTTCCATCTCATGACTTACAGTGTCCAGTGGTAAGCACATCACAGTAGCAGTCACACCAGCTGCAGCACCAGCAACAAACCGCTCGATGTTAGTAGTTTCTTCATTTCCTGATAATCTTAGGAGTTGCTTTCTGTATGTGTCAAAAGCACAAAAATTAACTGCCTTAAAAGGAGCAGTACGAAGTATATTAACCAAGTTCCCTTTCCAAAAGCCTCTCAAGCCTTGAGTAACTGCAATTGTTTTGATGAGCTCCGAGAGGTGTTTCTGTTCACCACGAACTATATATTCCAGCTTTAGTCTTTCAAGTGGAGCAACAACAGTTCTGCAAAAACAAGATTTATTCAAACAGAGTTGAAGCAAAAGGTAATTGTAAGCAGAACTTGAGTTCAAGATCAATGTGAATTTAACTACTTTAGAAGGTATATAGAAGGATAAACTAAACTATCTTTTACCAATTTTTTTTTTGTTTTTTTTTTTTGAAATTGGTAAATTGTATCTTTTACCAATTTTACTATTTTAACTACTAACAAATGTCAAATAATCAAATATAAAGAAGTAAACAGGTCTATTGTGTTAGTTTATACAATTACTTGTCGACTCTGGCCATCACAATATCAGAGAGGACAAGAAACAACGAACAAGAACAGGGAATCGGAACCATATGGAGACTTGAAAAAAGTGTCCAGAGACTCAAAAATAATGAAGAAGTAAATTAACCAGGAATGGATGGACAAGATCGTATTCCAAATAAAACCGATGGACCAACCCTCTCTATCCTCAATATGAAGCTCCCACGACGGTTTCAGAATAACGACCATTCCAAAATTTCATCTAGGTGCAAACTGCAGAGAACTCCTAAAGATGATTAAGGCAATTTGTAAGCTTCATATATTTACTTACCAAAAGGAGGGGTACAAGGGGAATACAAAATTTAACTTCTTTGTATTCAGAAACAGTATGATTAAGAATAAGTTAAAAACTTGAGCATAAGGAATATCTAGAGGCTTAATCCAAATTAAAGGATTTTATTGGAAGTATTTAGATTAAAAATTGTATTAGGTCAAAACGTAATGTTCCTCTTTTCAATTTGAATGTCTTTTTTGACTTTTTAAAAAGATTTAAGAACCTCTCTCCTGCCCTCCGGCAAAAACAAAAAAAGGAAATAACACTTAACAACAATGATTTTAAAAGGTCATAGCACTGTAGAAATATGGATGACTTGATGAGTAACAGGTCGAACTTTTTGGGTAAAAGCTTACTTCAGATTCATCTCTATGTTGGAATGGAGTATAGAAAGTGTATCAAAGAAAAACATGATGCTTTTGGTTTGAGAAGATGGACGTTGATTTGACGGAGATCTGGGAAAAACACAATATTCATCAAATGTAGAGTAACTGAAAAGTGAGACAAAGGTTCAAAGCTTGAGCAAAATGGATGACGGTGCATGCCTTAAAAACATTGATTTATGACTTAACAGAAAATAGGCCTTTGATTCTGAAAAGAAGGCCAAGACAAGGGAGGGATAGCCTAGTGAAAGAGGCCCACTAACTCAATGAGGTTGGGGTTGCGAGTCAACAAGAAAAAAAATTGNAAAACATTGATTTATGACTTAACAGAAAATAGGCCTTTGATTCTGAAAAGAAGGCCAAGACAAAGGAGGGATAGCCTAGTGAAAGAGGCCCACTAACTCAATGAGGTTGGGGTTGCGAGTCAACAAGGAAACAAAATTGGGGAAGGGCCACTGTTTGCTCCTGAATTGTGGTGCTTAAGTGCTGGGGTTTACCATATCTAATAAGGAATGTAAGACCAGACACCACACCATATCCTAATGTTACATTGGACATTCTTTTACCTCAAAACAACAAGAGAAGCATAACTAGACCCATGACACTTTCATTCGTAACAGCAGCATAGTGATATCGGATTATCTAAAGTAACTATGTCCACAGTGTGACTTGTTTGACAGAGCCTCAGATTCTTTTTACTGTTATTAATCTCTCTTAATTAACATTACAGCTTCTTACTCCAACAAAGACTCATCCATTTCCCAGCACTTATACATTTGG
The DNA here is from genome assembly GCF_001406875.1 of Solanum pennellii. Classification (NCBI taxonomy): domain Eukaryota; kingdom Viridiplantae; phylum Streptophyta; class Magnoliopsida; order Solanales; family Solanaceae; genus Solanum; species Solanum pennellii. Next base: position 70,816,709 of record NC_028640.1, on the reverse strand, counting down.
AAAACAATTAACGGAAACCATCACCTTTCATGGCATTTCCTCCATATTCACAGTTTATTCATATCCTATATTGAAAATTCAGTCTTCTCTGCATTATTGTTTTTCTGTTACGAAAATCAACCCCTTTCTCCCTCATATCCATCCATATTTACAGCTTTTTTGTTATCATATATTTGAAACTTCATTGTCCATTCCTTGTTTCTTAGAATTCCATCTTTCAGATGCAAGTAAAGATATGGCGGTGTTGTAGATAGGGTCAACTGAGAAGGTCTGGAAGCTTTCACAGACAACCAAGACCAAGAGAGACAGACAACTGCCATCAATACAAATAAGCCAGTTTATACATTCTTTTTCAGTATTATAGTTATGAAAATTTTAATTTGCTTTTTCTGTTCACGCTTAGTTTTTCTATAGTTATTTATGAGGCCAGAAGATATGGATGAACAGCAACCCCTTTGCGCCATGGGGAAAACCTCCGAAGGTGCCACTTAAGAGTTACCAGCAAGAATAGACTAGAAACAGAATCCTAAGTGGATCAAATAATGCCCTCGTGCATTTTAAATTTTTTTCCTTATATTTTGTTAAGAGAACACACCATCTAGCTCCCTGATTGTTGTACTTGCTTTTGAAATGTGCATAAGGAAGAAAGAAGGTAAACTTCGACGGCAAGCAGTTTTGCCTCAAAGGCAGTATGGGAAATTCCCTACCACAGTTTAAGTATTTACATAGGAGATCAAGTGCAAGGAAGCAATAAAAAAAGTCAGCTATGTAATAATTCCTCCAGGCTATGATGAAAATCCACTCTGTTAAATAGGAGACTGACAAGTTATACTATGTTTGCAGCGCATCTTGTTTCTTATCTCCACCTCCTACAAAGCATTTGTCATTGTTCTGCCGACTAGACCCCAAACAATTATGGAGTTATATATATATATATATATATATATATATATATGTATATGAAGTTATGCATAATGTGACAACTCTACACAGCGAACACCAAAAGTAATCAATCATCAATCAACTATGCATTGACCAAACCAGTTGTGTTGGCTATATATATATCCTCTACACCCATTCCATTATGTTCAGATTCATTTTGTTCCAACAAAACCATGTAATTAATTTGTCTTTTTAGGTTACTTTGGAATTCTCTAAAACAACTTGAAACCTCACATTAATTCCTTCACAATTAAGTGTCTAACCAAAAGGCTCCTAGCAAACACTAGATCACTATATATATATCCTCTACACCCATTCCATTATGTTCAGATTCATTTTGTTCCAACAAAACCATGTAATTAATTTGTCTTTTTAGGTTACTTTGGAATTCTCTAAAACAACTTGAAACCTCACATTAATTCCTTCACAATTAAGTGTCTAACCAAAAGGCTCCTAGCAAACACTAGATCTAATTTCAGTAAAATGACAACTAAGCTTAGTCTTTCAATTTGTTTGAATGCCTAAACCATGAGCTAGATTATGAATGAATTCCATATCCACTGTTCAAACTATCAAGACTCCTACCAGATTAGCAATGAGGTCAAAGTGGCAAGGTAGGGGGTGTTAAAAAACTTGGGTTACGAGATCTAATTTTCCCCAAAGCAGGATAACTCTATATATAGTTACTTCGCCCCTTCATTGTCAATAAAATTAACTACTTCTCCCCTTATATGGGTACTTGACTAGGTGTGAGTTGTGACTGTTACATTCGATCTTTTCAATCTGTAATCTCCCTGACGTGGATTTCCTTGTATCATGTCACTCCACTCAAAAGAGGAAAAATTCCCCTCTTAAGACTAAGAAAATTATGATGACCCAAAGATAATAATAACATCAATAAGCAAAAATCATAAGCTGCAGTAATTATTTTTCTTCAATCCAAAACTTGGCAGAGACATTATTCTACGTCACAAAGAAGATAATGATGTATTGAGAACTCTCTCCTCTACACAAAGTAGCTCGTATTTCCCTTATCCCTCCTATATATTACATCTCAAAATTCAATCACAACTTGCCAAATGGCACCTACAAAACAAAGATGTGTTGCTCGGACTCTTCAAAAATCCCAACGAGTGCGGTCGGATTCGCCAAAAATAGTATATTTTTGAAGAATCCGAGACGGGTGCGGCATCAAAAGTGAAGAGTCCGTTGCAACTAAGAAACAAAGTGACACTAGGATATCAACAACAGATCCCCAATAACTAATTTGAAATTCTGAGTAAGTTCAAACTACTGTCAGTGTACAACAACAACAGCTCCGGTGTAATCCCACAAGTGCGGTCTGGGAATATAGAGTGTCCGCGGACCTTACCGCTACTTAAGTGCAGCAAATGGAAGTATTTACTAAAAGGATAAACGACAAGTAAAGAAATCAACAACATAGATACTGGACAAAAGCACTAACCTTGTTAGTATATACCAAAAGGATAAACGACAAGTAAAGAAATCAATAACGCAAATACTGGAGAAAAGCACTAACCTTGATACCATTGCAGCAACTGCTCCAGCCCACAAATGTTTGCTGGTGTTCATTGCACCACGTCCCCGTAACCCAATATTTCGCTTCTTCACAACCCCATTGCCGACACTAGACTCTTCCACCTTTGGACTCTCGTCTCCATTACTCAACAAACATTCACTGGAATTCCCAACAACATCAGTATTCTTCTTAAGTGACAAACTCAAACACAAGAAATTACCCCCAATACCGGCACGAACACTCTTTTTTTCTCGCCGGAAAATTGGTCCACTACGACGAGAAATGGGAGAATGTAACTCACTGGAATCATCAATTGATGATATTTCTAGAAAATTAGATGTAACTGAAGAAGGAATCAACGGTTCAATAAATAATCCACCAGAAAACAAAATTGTATCTGGATTTTCTACAAGTGTGAGACTTTCTAAGTGTTTAAACCAAATAGTATGAACTCCAGTCATTCTAAATTCTACAGTATAGTGAAGCTGAGGAGAATTTTGATGGCATTCAACGGGATAATGGAAGGGAAGATGGCAAAGTCAGCTTTGCTTTGTGTCGCCGCACTGAGCAGCTTCAGCCTTGTTGATTATTTTTTGTGTGGTTTGTACACCATTATTAAACTACCCAAAAAAATTATCATTATTATTGCAACTATTAAGTGCAGGCCCTATATAATAGTAATAATATAGCTAATTGAAATGAAGAAAGTAAGAATATGGTTGTAAATATATTTGAATATTGATCGAAATTGTTGTAATAATCTTAAATTTTAGGTAGGATTTATTATTTTATAAATTATTTAGTAGTTTAATTATTATAAATAGTAATTTATCCCGCTAAATAACTATATATTTTTGAAATATATTAGTATTAAGTAGTACAGAAATAATAGATCCTGCTCAAAATTTGAGATTATTATAATAATTTTGATTAAAATTTATATTTTAAATTTTTTTTATGGATAAAAAATATGATAAATTGTAAGTGTGGTAGTGTGCTTGTCTTGAGAGTTAGTGTTTTGATAAATTGAAAGTGTGGTAGTGTGCTTGTCTTGAAAGTTAGTGTTTTGATGGTTGACACATGTATTTGATGAAAAAAAGGTATGAATAATGTCATTAAGTCTACTGAAATGACTCCTATATATCATTCATAAATAGGGAATACAAAAGAAAAGGATAGAAAAAATTAGATTTTATCATATGGCAAAATTTTGATAGTAATTAGATAAGGTATGTATTAATAGTGGATATTTCATTAGTCTTGAAATATTTGCGTCTTTATTAAGAGTATTTCTTTCAAATACCAGTTACTAAAAGTTAAAAAAAATTTCTCTCACTCTAATCTTAATAGTAATTATTCATTTCAACTACTCAATAAGGAGAAATTATAGTCATCACACAAATAAGGATAAATATCTTCTTAATTAATGTTTTCTTAGTGAGCTATTTTTAAGTATATAAAAATATGATAAATATTTTAAGACGAAAGAAAAAATAGCATAAATATAAAATTACAAAAATATCAATTTTTTGAATAGTACAATAAGGTGTTCTAGGAATCGTTGCGGAAAGCCTTTGTTTTTTATTTTTATTTTTTCAATATAGACACGGAAATATTTTTTAAAGATCACTTTGTTATAAAAAAAAGAAATAGAAATAGAATTACAAAATAGGGAAGGAATTTTCACTAATACAATTGAATTTTATATAACTAATCAATTGAAAGATATGATATGAAATTTGAATTAATCAAGATTCAATACAAATTCAAACACCGAACTACCTGTGTTAAGTAATCAAGGTCCAAGGGCCGATTTGTAAATTGTAATCCTCCCATCTCTTTTTATTTTTCTTCTATTTTGTGCAGCAACAAAAATGAAATAAAAAAATGAGACATGAAAATATCTCCCGGCTCACTTATAAATACCGCATTTCCTTCGCGCCATTACATTTCGAATGTTCATTCCCCCAGACTCGACGTTCAACTGAGAGAGAATTGCAGAAGACGATCGGAGATTCCTTTTTCCTGAATTTTCTTCTCCTAGAGAGTCTAATTCTCAATACGAACGCTGAGAGCTAAGTTCACAGAGCTAATAGCTTCGATTTTTCGATTTCTAGGGTTAACATCCTTGCTTTGTGATCGCAAGGCCACAAAATTAGCGTCGTAGGATTCCTACTTCGTGCATGTAGGGGAATTCGATAAGTTTTTGCGTTTGATTTGAAAATGAGTAAGCTTTTAGGGTTATCAGGCATGAAAGGCCTCGATCACTTCAAATCGCTGTCAGGATCTGGTGTAGGAGCTGCGAAAACGATGTCAATACCTACGCGCATGTCTTCGGACATGGTTTCTACTGGAAGTTTTGCGAATCTGAAGCTTACAGCAGGTAGTATTTCGATGTATTAGCGTTCTAAATTTTCTGAAGAAATGGATACATTTTCTTATAAATTGTTCATGTTTTTCTATCGTCACCAGAGAAATTGGTGAAGGAGCAAGCTTCTGCTAAAACTGATCTGCAATTGGCGGTAAATTGGTTGAACTGTTCGAATTGAACGCCAATGCATGGTTTTGTGTTTTTGTGTGTGTGTGTTTGCGGTATCTTTCTATGTCTTTCCCATTATGTGCGTGTTTTGTGCCATAGATTCAGCTATCAGGTGTAGGATTTTATAGAACACAAAGTCCTCTATATGTTCATATAAATGCAAGTATTAGGTTTCACGTCTAAATTTGAACTCAATAATTAGTAATTTCACCTGTTCTCTAATTACGCACCGTGTAATACAGAGCTCAAAGTTAAAGAAGTTGACTGAAGAAGTTCAGGTGCTAGAAGAAAAGTTGAAAAATGCATACAATGAAAATGCTAAGTTGAAAGTGAAGCATAAAGAAGACGAGAAGCTATGGAAAGGACTGGAATCTAAATTTTCTTCAACAAAGACCTTGTGTGATCAGCTAACTGAAACCTTACAGCACCTAGCTGGTGTGGTTCAAGATGGTATGTAAGCGGAACGTTCCTTTGAAGAATTTCCAGATAAAGAGAAGATGGAACAATCCTTTCTAGCTTTTAATATTGTTTTTCTGATTGTGCACTTGAACTCTACAGCTGAGAAAGACAAGGCATCTTTTGAAGATAGACAATCTGCAACTTCTGTTGTTGTTGATAACTTGCAAGACGACTTGAAATCCCTCTCTTTGAGGTTGGAATCCTCCGAAGAAACTGTTAGAAATTGTAAGTTATTAAATGCTTTATTGTGCAATATGATTCATCCTCAATTAAGAAATTCTAAGTAGTCAGAAATCATATCTGCTGCTGAATAACTAGAGAATTATGCTTCTTAGATCCTAATGTTCATAGATTCTAACATGTTTTTGGGTTGTCACTAAAGGTAAAAGGGAGCTGAATGAACTTGGTATTGAGAAGGAGAAAATGAAGAACTGTTTCATGGTTGAACAGAGCAAATGTACTAGTGTAATTGAGGAGAAAGGTAAATAGCTATGATCTAAGAGCTTTTGTACTTGCACCTTAACTTTCTAGAAATAGCAGATGTTGCGTAAAAAATGGCTCTACTGTCTGCATCAGAAAGCTAATCCCCTCTTCTTATTTATTTTTTTTAGTTCTGTTGTCTATCAGATACCAGTGTCCTTTGGTTGATTCATTATGGACCTCACTGAAAAAAATTTACTTAAGCAGCTCAAGTTCTATTTCACTTTTATTACATGGTCGATTTGTTGGTGAACAATCTATGACTGTCTGCTCTTAATTACATAAGAAAGCTCGTAGACTTGTCTGTAGTTATATAAATGCCCATAGATTCTCCTTTTCGAATCAAGGGCTTGTGATTCAAGTATTTTTTGAGTATATAACTGTTGAGTCCCACATTGTTTGTGGGATGGACACTTGGGCTTCCTCACCTCGTGAGCTAGCTTTTCTAGTTGAGTTAGGCTTAGATTCCATTTCAGAGCACACAAAGTTCTTGGATTCAAGTCTCACCATCCATTATTCTTTTATAGAATTCCACATGATTAGCCCCATGAAAATAATCAGTCCCACATGTGAGGGTCGTGTTGAAGAGATAATTAAGTCAATAAAAGTGTGCTCTCTTGGAAAGCTTAAGCTTTTAGATGAGATGGTCCCACACTTCAGCAACAGGATCTGTCTTTTATGTTATGCTGCTACTGAAACTGTTCACAGTAATTGGAAACAGTTTGTTTGACAGTTCAGTTGAAGTCAGCTGTCATTTGACATTCTTCTCTATCCATTAGAGTTCATACTGTGCGCTTTAAGATTCTTTTAACAGAAACTTTTCAGAGTCTTAGTTTCTCTGAAAAAGGTGTCAGCTTCTTAGGACATTTGTCTTGTTAATTAGAAAGGGGATGTTTTCCTGTTATGCTTCATTTCTGTTTAACAAATGTTCTACTGCTGACATAGACCTAAACATCTCTAGTTTCGTTATAATTTTACCTCTTGGTAACTTTCCCAGTTCTAATTACTTTTCTCCCTTTATTTACATGTTTCTTTCTTTTAATTTTTCATAAGATGCTATGATCAAGGAGCTTGAAGCTACTGTAGCAGTTAATGGACTTGCAGTGGAGAATTTGAAGAATAAGTTGGAAGAATTACATATTGAATCACGATTAAAAGAAGATAAACTGGAGGACTTGAGAACTGCCAAAAATAATGTGGAGAAAGAAAAGAGTGATCTTGTATCTAAAAATAACGAATTTGCTAAACAGTTAGATACATCACTTCAGGAGATAAAGAACCTTAATGAGTTTGTGAATGAAATGGTGGTGAAGCTTACTGATCTGGATAGTCAAAGTCTTGCCTTTGCGGAGAAGATTATTCAGCTTACTGCTTTATTTGACTCTGGTTTTGAAATGATGAGAGAGAGGGGGGAACTTGCTGCTCAGCATGCTCAACAAAAGTTTGGCAAGCTCCAGGATCAATATACAAGCATTACATCAGAGAAAAATGCTCTACTGTTGGCTAATAAGGACTTGAAGGATAAGGTCTCTGCACTTCAGAAAGAACAAGAACATGCAATGGTGCAGCACGCTCAAGAATCCCTTTTAGCAGAAGATCAAATTAGAAAATTAGAGTCTGAAGTAGAACTGCTTCTTGCCAAGAAGGAGGAGATGGAACTGCTGATTAGCAAGCTGCGGGAGAATATTGTCACTCTATCAGATAGTTCAAAACTATCGGAGAATGAAATGGTCAATTCTTCTCACAAGATATTCATGCCTAGTTGCATTGTCCGATTTAACATAACATGCTCAATTTTCATATCTTGCAGCAAAATTTATCATTGAAACTCTCTGAGATGGAAACAGAGAACAAAGACCATATTGGAAAGCTTCAATCAGACATGCAGAAAAAGGAAGATGAGATTCATGTTTTACGTAAGGAAATTGACAATTACACGGAAATAGTGGATTCACTGGAGAAGCATGTTACAGAGATTAACAATAAATTGGAGGAGAAAGATCAGCTTGTTCAGGAACTTCAGGACAAGGAGAAACAGTTGGAAGCTGAGAGAGAAAAGGTTTTTACTACGGATACTTTTAGTTCTACAAATTCTATTATAACCAATACAATGTGTTCAAGTGACTAGTGTTTTGCACCTTGTTGCAGATTCAGGCATCTTTGCTTGCTGCTGAAAGCAAGCTCACAGAATCCAAAAAGCAGTATGATCAGATGTTAGAAAGCAAACAGCTAGAACTTTCGAGGCATTTAAAAGAATTATCCCAGAAAAATGATCAGGTTAACCTTGAAATATTTTTTCTGTTGTTTTCTCTGCACTTGTTTGATCCTACCCCTACAAGTTACGATCGTAAATTCTTGCTCAGGCCATCAGTGACATTCGGAGGAGGTACGACTTGGAGAAGTTGGAAAGTGTCAATCTAGAGAAGGAGAAGGTAGCTACTAATTCTTATGGTAAAGGACATTTGAATGGAAAAATACTGTATGCCTTACAGTTTGTTTATTAATCTTCAGGCTGAAAAAATTGTTGGGGAGATGGAAAAGAATTGTGAGTTAAAGCTGTCGGAATGCAGAGAAGAATCTAAGCAGAACTTGAAGCGTGTACAGGAAGAACATGCTAATTTGGTATGTGTTGGAAAGGATGCACAATTATCATTTACTTCTTTAGGATCATGAAATCTTCTATATTTTCTTATGAATTCCAAAATTGTCAGTCTGATAATTCTACATATCCCTTCTTTAAAGTCATTCTTTGCACACAGTTCAGTTTTTCATTTGTGTATTTCTAGTTCGACTCCTCTCAGATATTAGTGTTTCAGTTGCATTGAAGTTCATAGAAATCTTTCATGATTCTCACGCTTATTTGTTAAGGTTGTAGGGGAACTCTTGAGAACGATGATTTCATCCAAAAGTTTTGTGGTTATTTACATGAATTATTGAATTTTTAATGATTATCTGGGAAAATGAATTTTTGGATCTTGCTTAGATCTTTTCAAAAGCAGCTTTTCAAGGCTTAAAATGATGTTTAAGGCTCAAAAGTAATTTTTTGAGTAGTTCGTACTGGAATCACGATGGTGAGCAGGCAACTCGAATGTGATTTTTTCACACGTTTGTTGAAGTTACCTTCTTCAAGGCAGCTTTTCCCAAAATTGAACTCTATTCAATTTCCTAGATGACCTTTCCTCATGCTAGCGAATGTGAAATATCTACAGAATATGTTGGATATGATTAACTTGCAATCTGTTAGTATGATCATCTAACAAAGTAAAAGATCATTATACTAATCCCGTTTGTTATATCTAATGGATTCTATTTTGTCCACCATATATCTGGAGGGCTGTTAAGCTAAGAAATGCTGCCTAAGAAACATAAAACCATCTCTTTGCTTTTACTATTTAATTCAGATAATACCAACACTTCTTGAGCTTCGAAGACAGAAGCTTGTGAATATGTTGAGAACATACTTCATTTAGCCAGTAGCTGAAGCATTTTGCTGCAGGTATGTCAGATTCAGCAAGCACACAGCAAGAAGGAAATGAGTCTTGTTGCCAGTCACAATGAAGAGCTAAAAAGTTCCCACTTTCACTATGAAAATGAATTGAGAGAGGTCAATTTACTTAAACTTAGTTTTTGTGTCTTAGAAAAATTATTCTACCTGTATATTGCTTTAGTAGCTGATGTGTGATATTTATTTCAGAAAACAAATTCAATGAGGAACGAACATGAAGCTCAGTTGAGAGCTCTGAGACTTGAGCTTGAGGATAATAGCAGAAGACTGCAGGAGGAGTTGTATATGCAGAAGTCTAAAGTATGTTCTAATTGATTTCTCTCCACATTGAGTTTTTGTCTTACTGTATTCATGTTTCATCTCAGGAGGAAAAACAGAGGGCTCTTTTGCAGTTGCAGTGGAAAGTAATGGGAGATAATCCAGAAGAGGAAGAAGTGACTTCAAAGAAGGTTTGACTCTTTATTCATTAGATAAGACTTGTGCCCGTCTTTTACCCAGTTTCTATCTGCAATCACTTCTTAGTTCAGTGGGTTCCTTTGAATCCTTTCTGATTCAATAGATACTTCCTGAGGATTTAAATTTGATTATCAAAGCTTCTTGTGGTATAACTTATAAAAAAATAATTGTCAGTTATATAATCACATAGCTATACAAAGTCATTGCGGTTGATTTACTAACATATAAATCTGCTGATTGAAGTTTTAAATTTATATGCACAAATAAATTATGTATACTCCCATATTAGGTAGCCCTTTTGTTTTTATAAGGTAAGGTAAACCCATATTTGGTAATGCTTACAAGTTACTATTACAGAAATTAATATGTGTTATATGGTTGAACCTTGTATCTTCTAATTGTATCATGCTGATCACCGAGTGTAACTACAAGATTTGTTCACCTCCCTGAGATTTGTTGGGTATGACTGGCTACATGAGAACAAATGAAAAAGATGCCAAAACTTGACGTATGATATAGATTTTCACTTGTTATGTTTTTTATCTGAACTGAAAGAGATGTGGAAGGATCAATTTGGTTGCTACTTGAGGGGGATTCTGAACACTTTAAATACAACAATAAACAACAACATACCCAGTGAAGAACACTTTAAAGACAACCAATCTAACTTCAACCGTCATTGCTCAAAATTTGTGAAATTTGCAGAACTACTGTTGCTCGGTGACAAAAAGAAACCCACCTGATAGTGGCAAACCACCTGTGAGAGCTGAAGCTAAGGATGTGGTAAACGTGCAAAGCAACAGATCATTCTGGTTTGCTTTCAATTTTCTAAACTAGCATGCTGATCTTGGCTTATGTTTCAATGTTTTCGTAGGATTCACATTATCTGGTTGGAAATCAGATACCTGTATCAAATTTGTTGAGGAAAGTTGAGCAGGTGAATTCAGGAAGTCTGCCCCAACATAGTAGGAAGGTTAGTGGTTAACTGCAGTTATCACCAACTCAAACAGTTCAACTGAATTAGCTTTCTGCAACATTAGCTTGCAAATAAGAAGCACATAGTTCTGTAGAATGAGTTAGCTGATGCCATATCATGGAGCATGCACTTTTATGGATTCATTTTGCATTAGATAATTGGTATCTAGCATCTGGATTACACTCTGATTTCATCTCCTTCAGTGGAGATTCATATCAACATATGACCTGAATTCTTCTGCGTGTCTTCTCTCACTGTTCCTCACTTTGTAAATTCCAGGTGACTCATCATGAGTATGAAGTTGAAACCACAAATAGTAGAATAATCACGAAACGAAGAAAAACAAAAAGCACAGTCGTGTTTGATGTATGTAAAATTTAATTCTTAACAGCATTGCTGGTTGTCATTACCTGATTCCAGTATGTCACTAGACTGCTCGCCTGCCAATGTAAATGATGAGTCTAACTTCTATATTACTGTATTATGAAAGGATCCATCAAAGCACAAGAAGAGAAGGACACCCAAGGTGAAGACTCCCAAAGAGATTATTGGGGTATGACTCATTCATTACCTCCTTTTTGTTCACTTGCCATCTTACTGGATTCCAGTATATCAAAGTTGCCACCTGTCGTTATGCGTCTATGCCAATGTTTAGATAAGTTTAGCGTTGATATTGCTGTATTATGAAAAGTTCCATCAAAGCACGATAAAAGAAAGACCAAAATCAAGACCCCTGGAGACTTTATCAGGATATGAACCATTATTTGACCCTGTTGTGTTTTCACTTTCCATTCATGGTCCTTTGTACCTTAATCTAAGAAAAGATCATGTCTCCTTAATTGGTGCCTTGAAAGCTTAACTAGCTAAAAGAGTAACATGATACAGACAAATCACCATACTTATCTTGTTCTAACATCCATTATTTAATTTTGAATGCAGGTTGTTATAAAAGGTCAGCCAAAACCTGCAAACATAGGTGATTTGTTCTCAGAAGGATCTCTGAATCCATATGCTGATGATCCCTATGCATTTGATTAAGAGGTACTATTAAGCGTTCTGATTGCAGAAATCTGAGAAAGAAAACTTCATATCTCTTCTTGTGATGCCTGTGCTGCACACTATCAATCCGTTCCCAGTGCATTCATTAGTTTGTCCATCTAAAGATATAGCTACCGAGAGTAACACACATGTTTGAGCAAACATTTCTTTCACCTGTAAGAAGAAAGAAGAAAGTTTTATCTCGTTCTGATACCAGAAACCTTTCAGTAATAATAATGTAACTTCTTCCTGCAATCAGCCTATGCTTCATTGAATAACCTCTTCCCCACTCCCCAACCCCTTCTCGGTAAATTTACTGCTACGGATTCAACGCCCACATTTTTCAGCACATATTTCATATGACTTGATAGAAGAGTAATTATTAACTTATGTGCTTTTACAGCTTTATCAAATGTGTTGAGCATCACATCCTTGTTTAGTTTCTTTCTTCTATCAGTGCCCTTAATTGTCAACTTTATCACTTCTCAGGTGAAGAAGGTACTACTCCAGAGTGTTTATTAGAAGTGAAGCTTGACCCGTAAATTCGTGCATGCTGATTCTTTGATGGTAGGCATATATTTGTTTGTTTCATATATAGCAAGGAACTATAATTACTTTTCTCGCAAAAAGAGAGCCTATATCACTGCAGTTAGTATGTGAAGAAATTGTGGGAAAATTAGCTTTGATTAGAGGTCGATAGGAGGGGAAGTGCAGCAGTGTAAAGTTCCCAGCTGCTTAGAACTACATATATCTTTTTGTTATGTGCTTTCCAAACTGTATAAGATCAGCTTTGGTTGTAGGTTTAGGTGGATATTTCTTTAGATTAGTAAAACTAACGCACAAAGTCGCCGACCTTCTTCCCAACATATGCACACGCAGATAGTAATTCCGGGGTCTCTCTATACGTCTCAAGGGAAACTAGAATCAAATAACTAATACTCTTTAGAAAAAACAAAAATTTATACCCTCTCCGTACATTCACTTTTGTTTCTCTGTTATATTAAAAATATAATTTTACTTTTCATATATCTTATTTAATTAGATATACTTCAAATTACTTTTCGAGACTTAAAAAAATTATATATCAATTATTTTTGGTGATTTGGAGAAAATGCTCAACCCCTCGCTGTATAGAGGTGTAATTGGATAAAGTATAGGATGCGTCATCCTCGTGCGCAGTAAGTCATGAATGACTTTATTTGAGTTACAATGCGGTAAGGAAAGGGATTTTTATATACTTTACTCATCAAAGTATTTTTACTTTAAGCTATTGAGTAAATGGTTATTTAAATTAATTTTTGAAATAAATGCATTCCCTTCATTTTATTTTATTTTATTGGTTCATTTTAGTAAATTAAGAAAATTTTTAGTACTACTTTTTTTCCTCTTATATTGAGTTTATACGCATTTGATGAAAAAGTAGTACCGTTTAGGCGCTTACTCATGGCCACCGACAGGGGCAATTACATGATGCATTTGCGATTGTAAAGGAAAAAAAGATTTTCCCTAATAGCGCAGATAATTCATACTCATGCTTTTTCATTTTGTCTGCGGCCGCTGAAAAAATAGTTTCGATTTAGTTGGAGCAGCATATAACGTGAGTCATGTGCGCTTAAACATGCTCCCTTCGTTTTAATTTAGTCGTATGAATAAGTTTTTGTATAACTTTTTTAAAAAAAAATTAAGAATATAACCTGTTTAATACATATATTTTTATTATTTTTGTTTAATCTTTTATCTATTTAGTTGCTATTAAATTCTAGAAAAATTAAGGTGTTTGGATAAAAATGAAAAAAAGCAATTGGTTCTTTATTTATTGTTTAAATCAATAAGCTTTTGAGAATAATTATTTTTGGTATACATGATAACCAAACAAGGATCAGGAATTCTCTTTGTCTCACTTCATACCATTTTATCATTTCTTTTAAATGGTGTGAATTGCTTATGTAATTTTTAACATATAAATTTTATTTTTGAAAATTATGTGATTTCATATTGATACTTCTAATCGTATCACATAAAGTGTAACTAATCAACCTCTTGCTTGAACTGATAAGCGGATAATAAAGTATCTTCTACCACGGAGAAGCATAATGCCTTGTTGCAATTTTACAAGTTAGCATCTGAAACGTGCGTTGCACGTTTGTCCCTTAATATTTTTATTTTAAATTTTTTTTTATAAAGTTCAATTATAAAATAAGAAATGCAGAAATTAACAATTTTAGTTATGATTTAATCTCTAATGGTATGAATATGTCTATGAATAGCTAATTATTTTTCCAGATCAAACAACTTATTTATTGAAGTAGTTTACAATGAATTTCTACTGGAAAAAAATAATAAACAGATGTAAAAGTTTTTGACGAAAGTAGCAAAGACATGAAGAAGAAATAAATGCAATTCTAGTTATTGCTGAAATCACAAATATAAGAATCTTTTTCTTTTATGCTTATATGAATTGCATTCTTCTTTTTTTAAAAAAAAAAAATAAACAATAGCATTTTTTAAATGAAAATAGAAAAAATTGACGAACATTATTCTCATTTTTGAATATCTTTTGATCTTTGTTTCCGTAAGATGAAAATTAATCATATGAACCAAAAGATTAATTTAAGAAATTGGGATAAATAGTTCTAATTTAAAAATAATCATTCCGTTTTCATATCAAACACTATATCGCTAAACATAATAAGATTGAAGCTTAAACCGCACATACATATATAAAAAGGATAGATATACCTGGGAAAAAAAGAATCTCTAGCAGAATGAGAATGAATGAAAGATGAGAGAAAGAAAACTTATTGTATACCTATATAGAGTTTTGTAATGTAAAGAATATGAAAAGGTGGAGAAAATTATATAAACATTGATCAACAATAACTATGAAAAATATGACTTGAAACGTTTTTGGATTGTAATCAAGGAGATTATGACTATCTATCTTCAATCCTAAGTATTAAATTTAGTGTGAAGCATTAAGTGCTGCTGGAATGAGTTTAACGGTAGAATCTCAAAGGATCAATAATTAAGGATCAAAAAAAAAAAAACTGCTTTGTTATCATTATTTATTTAATTTTCAAATTTTGTAAATGACATTTTCTAATTTAATAAATAAGTGAAGGGCATTTTAGTAATCCAACTTTGAACTCAAAACCTTCCCACTTATAATAATATATGATAAATATCTTTATATACTATGTGTGCAAGTGAGGTTTACATACATTAAGACTTGAGCTTATGAAACGTAAAATAAATCTTTGCCTTTGCCTTCTGGCCTTCTCTGAGGTTTGAGTATCATCCTCCTATGAAAACTTTGTACTCTAGTTAACTACTAGTTGATTTTGTACGGTTCCAATCTCTGGTTTTTTTACTTTTTGCATGAATTGAAGCAACCATGAACCATATAGACGGGGTTCCATCTTGATCCCACGATGCCATGATTAAATCTCCGATCTCTGAATTACCTAAACGGACTAAGTAGAAGATTCATAACAAAATTTGAGCAACGTATCGGGGCATTACTAGTCACTGTCTCTGTCTGAAAAGGGAGAAGAACTGCCTGAGTAGTCTGTTGAGTCTGAAGGAAGGTATCAGCCAGCATTTGACCAAGCTGGACTTGTGCTAGTGTTGTAATGTGCACAAAATCCATCCCTAAAGGTAGCCCTTTGGCATCAACAGTTCTCACATTTGGAAGATTAATACTCAGTTGAGCTTTTCTAACCTGCTCCATATAAGATCCAATAGATGATGCCAATGCCACCTAAACACACACCAACCAAATAAAATTAGCCGAATGTATTCAAATTTGCCTCAATAAATGTGTGGACCACTCTTAACTAACACCAATAATGACATCAAAAAGAGTTGTACATAATTGAATTTGAATTCCTAAAACCTACCCCCCCCCTCCCTTCACTTTTACCTATACACAATAGACTTCATACACCTCATAAGGAATAATGCATATTTTACCATGTCTTCCCCCTTTGATATGCTAAAACGGACAAATAAAAATAAAAAAATTATTTTTAATAAAGTAGACAAGTAAAAGTGAATGTCACGAGTACGTGACTTGCTGATAAGGAAAGAGAGCAACCACTATACGATACCTTAAATTTTCATGTGGTACATGAATAGAGACTGACCAGCTCTCCATCCGGAAATTGGAAAAACAAAAGTGATAAATGGAAGTACGAGAGTCAAATCATTTATTTTCCGTGTCAATTCAACAATTAATAATTAATACGAAGTATTATATATTAAAAACTAATAAACAGTAATATATTTTTGCCAACTAGAGTAGTATAGTTTGAATGAGTAAAGATATTTTTTTTACCTGAATGACAGGCAATGTAGGTGATTGTAGATCACGGAGCACATTCTTGAATAATCTCTTCAGTCTAAATCTGTACAATTTGGCATCTTCAAGAGTCTCTGTATCACTCTCACCTTGGTACCACAACAAAGCTTGAAGTTTTCCACCTCTTTGCAGAGCAGCTTCTGTTCTCCTTATCATATGATTATACAGAACACCCCCGCGAGCCCATTCGCTGATATTTGTTCCTCCAATAGCACAAGGCACCAAACCAATCACTCCAATACTTGGATCTCTCTTCAGAACTGAATTGGCAAATGACATACCTGGCCCAACTCCACAAATTTTACCCAAATCTATGTCTTGGTGAAGTGGTTCCTGAGCTTCAACCCATGTAAGTCCTGCATTGAGTCTGAGGATGTTTGAGTTGGATTGACATTCTGGTGGAATTACACCATCCCATGTCTCATTAGCCAGGCCATTTTGGCCATGGTTAATGACACCACCTCGGCCGGACATGTTGCTTTGTCCGGCTAATATGAATATGTTTAGGACCTTTGAAGTTGAAACATCTGCTAGATCTGCTGTATTTACCCACCTGATGTGTGTTAGAAGTATTAACCAAAGAAAGGAAATCATTGTTTTCTTGAAATTGAGGCAAAACTGTGACATCAAGCAAGTGATCTGCCCATAAGAAGGAATATAGAAAGGGCAAGGTGGAGTGTGAAAAGGTGAGAGGAGGTTGCTGCCTAATTGGCCCAATCTTAAAGCAAGATGTGTTGATTTCTTTATTACAACTGTATTGGGATTTTTTTCTTTTAAAACCCAAACCTACCTTTAATTATCAGCTGTTGAATAAGACTAGGAGACAAACTTTTTGGTTGTTCAAGTTTCCACATCTAAGCATATGTCAGTTCCACCTATTAATCTACTACTACTGTTTTCATGGACACTTCATATCATCATTGTCCTTAATTATCACTTTCATTTCCATATCCTAGTGTTAAAAAGTGACTCATAACATTGATCTAGGTGTCTTTTCATTCCATTAAAATAAGGCCACAAAAGTTAAGCCAACATACACAATTACTGTAATCCACAGCAGTTGGAATTAGATGCCCCTCCAAATCCCCCAAAAAGAGATTGCAACTTTACTAGCAATACTTATCCCAAAAATGAAAAAAGAATAACCATCTTTTACCCCATGGTCACTAACTTACCAATCCTTGAGGGAAAAGAATATATTAGATTGCAACAAGAGGTCTTGCACAAAGCATCCCGCATTAGCAGGGTCTAGAGAAGGGCCGCACCATAGGGGTGTGATGTAGATCGTCTTTTAATGGCTACTTCCACCTATTTTAAAGTTAAAAAAGATAAAGTTTCTCCACCTATTTTTACTGGTGAATCTCTTTCTAGAATCGAAATCTATTCAAGCATTCAATTGGAAGTAAATAGAATATGAGAAATTCTAGAAAACACAGATTACTTGCCCGAGCAAACTGGAAATAGAAAAAGTAAAGCCAACGCAATCTGCTGCTGCAACATTTACACCTATAACACTAGAAAATAAAAATACAGAAGCATTGCATTATCCACGATGCAGTCTAACAAATCAGAAATATGTTCCACTGCGAAAGGAAATGATTTTCATGCCAGATGACGAAGATTTGAACATTCAGAAGATTCCAAACAATTACTATCCACAATCAGAACACCACCTAATTAACCATAAAATCATGCAATACTTTCAAAAATCTGCAGTACATCTTCATGATACTGTTAGAACAAAACGAAAATACTGGATGCAACAATATTGAAATATTTGGTACATGAAGCCATGGTCTGATAGATATGCATCGAAGTCGATCAAATCTGAGTTCCCAAGTACTGCAGCATCAAAAGGTTGATATCAGATACTTCTAGAATTTAACACTAGCAAACAAGTTTACTTCAATGAAGAACAAAATGTGAACAGTCAACACGGAACTATTGAATAGAGCAGCAAAATGAATCGAACAGAAGTACTGGGATCAATTCAACGCCAGCAACAGCAGCAGGGTCCAAACGGAGAGTAAAACGGTAACTTGAACCAATAATTCCGTAACGCTGCAGAGTTTGAGCTTCTTGTTCTTCAATTTCTCCTTCACTATCTCCATCTTCAATTCCACCACCTCTTTCAAATTCTTCTCATTCTGAAATTATCAAAAATCAAAAACTTCAACAACGAAAATTTCCGATCTATATATCATATAATAATCAAACTCATGTAAAACAGAGTGAAACGAAAAGTGATGGATTACCTTGTTTTGGTTAAGATTCGCATAATCTAGAGTAGTATTTTTCAGCGATGAGATGAGAATTGCAGATTTAGCACATTGCATTGCGACTTTAGGCTTGAGAGCTTCAACTATTTCTCTTTCACTTGTGATGTCCTCCATTTTCTCTCTGTTTTCGCGCTTGAGAAAGTGTTCTGTTTCACGTGAACGTTATGATTGTAAAAAGTACTTTCCCTCTCAAAAAGTACTTTCTATATACTGTGAAAATTGCATTTTTGTTGCGTCTGATAAATTTTTGACACTCAAATTTGCATTAGAAACTTATTTTTATAATATTCGAATAACTTTTTCTTTACTCGTTAGGAAATCATGAATGGCCGGCCATGAAATTTTGGAAAATTTCGATATTCATATCCCGGAAGTTCCCGAATTTTTTGGACACATCTATTCAGCTAATACATTGCAAATGATACATTACTTTCGAATATTTTTATAATCAAAATTTAAGAGATTATAATATTTTAAGTTGTATATTTCTGTACTTTAAATACTCATGTCCCTGATCATTCGTTCACTTCTGAATTATTGCACCAATTAAAAGAAAACAATGATTTTACATAGTGAATTTTATCATTTTATGAAGTTGATGAATTAAAAACTTAATATTTCAAAAGACTCTTATTTTTTTTAAAGTAATTAATTAAGAATATAATTAAAAATTTATTCTTTCTTAATCTTTCACAATTGACAAGTAACTAGAAACCGCAAGAGAAAGACCAAAAACAGAATATCCTTTCTTGTGCCTTCAAAATGACACCCCATTAAACAGCCATTGCCCATGCGTTTGTGTTGGGTCAAATATTTATACACTAATCTCCGCCCTTGTTTTCAGTTATCACATATTAATATCTCCAAGGTTGAGTTTTCTATCGCCCTTGTTTTCCATACTTTTGTGTTGGGTCAAATATTATACACTAATCTCCGTCCTTGTTTTCAATATTACACACTAATCTCCGAGGTTGAGTTTTTGACTAAAATGCTGTGATTTTGGCATTAAGCGTATCTTGTACAACTAAACTGTGATTTTGGTATTAAGCATCGTGCTCACCTCTAGATCCTTTTTGACTCGAAAAGAGCTCGACTCTATACATAATTGTTATCTCCTATAGAATTTGCTTTTGAGTCTAGAGATGACTTACTCGTTTACCCGTAACAAGCATGCTTAAAACATAAATAGAATGGAAAAAGAACAGGATTCCTTTCATAGAAAATATCTGCTTGTCATTTGACTACCGAAACACCAACAAGACTGTTTACCCAGTTCAAAGAACTAACACACATTTAACACACTTCAAAAACTCAAAAGCTGACAAAGGGTTTATACTTTGCCATTATTGAAAACACAAATACTGCACTCGTTTATTAGGGGTCGCATGTAAACACAAGGTAGGCATATATTTGTTTGTTTCATATATAGCAAGGAACTATAATTACTTTTCTCGCAAAAAGAGAGCCTATATCACTGCAGTTAGTATGTGAAGAAATTGTGGGAAAATTAGCTTTGATTAGAGGTCGATAGGAGGGGAAGTGCAGCAGTGTAAAGTTCCCAGCTGCTTAGAACTACATATATCTTTTTGTTATGTGCTTTCCAAACTGTATAAGATCAGCTTTGGTTGTAGGTTTAGGTGGATATTTCTTTAGATTAGTAAAACTAACGCACAAAGTCGCCGACCTTCTTCCCAACATATGCACACGCAGATAGTAATTCCGGGGTCTCTCTATACGTCTCAAGGGAAACTAGAATCAAATAACTAATACTCTTTAGAAAAAACAAAAATTTATACCCTCTCCGTACATTCACTTTTGTTTCTCTGTTATATTAAAAATATAATTTTACTTTTCATATATCTTATTTAATTAGATATACTTCAAATTACTTTTCGAGACTTAAAAAAATTATATATCAATTATTTTTGGTGATTTGGAGAAAATGCTCAACCCCTCGCTGTATAGAGGTGTAATTGGATAAAGTATAGGATGCGTCATCCTCGTGCGCAGTAAGTCATGAATGACTTTATTTGAGTTACAATGCGGTAAGGAAAGGGATTTTTATATACTTTACTCATCAAAGTATTTTTACTTTAAGCTATTGAGTAAATGGTTATTTAAATTAATTTTTGAAATAAATGCATTCCCTTCATTTTATTTTATTTTATTGGTTCATTTTAGTAAATTAAGAAAATTTTTAGTACTACTTTTTTTCCTCTTATATTGAGTTTATACGCATTTGATGAAAAAGTAGTACCGTTTAGGCGCTTACTCATGGCCACCGACAGGGGCAATTACATGATGCATTTGCGATTGTAAAGGAAAAAAAGATTTTCCCTAATAGCGCAGATAATTCATACTCATGCTTTTTCATTTTGTCTGCGGCCGCTGAAAAAATAGTTTCGATTTAGTTGGAGCAGCATATAACGTGAGTCATGTGCGCTTAAACATGCTCCCTTCGTTTTAATTTAGTCGTATGAATAAGTTTTTGTATAACTTTTTTAAAAAAAAATTAAGAATATAACCTGTTTAATACATATATTTTTATTATTTTTGTTTAATCTTTTATCTATTTAGTTGCTATTAAATTCTAGAAAAATTAAGGTGTTTGGATAAAAATGAAAAAAAGCAATTGGTTCTTTATTTATTGTTTAAATCAATAAGCTTTTGAGAATAATTATTTTT
>NC_028640.1:70774352-70785450 GCF_001406875.1 Solanum pennellii | reverse complement strand
AATTAAAACGGAAGAAATAACTCCCAAGACCCTCCAGTTTCCAACTCCCACCAAATATAACGAACCAAGTAAACAATGTTAGTTAAACATCAACATTTTTTAAAAAATATTTTTTTAAAATAATTAAAATACTTAAATTGAAACGGAGGAAGTAACTCCCAATACCCTTAAGTTTCCAGCTCCCACCAAATATAAGCTCAATGCATAAGTATAAAAAGTTAAATATAGGATATATTTCACGTAGACAAATATGTATACATAAACCTAGCTTGAAAATTTTAGTTGACATTCATTTCTTCTAAGTGTGTCAAATTAAAATCAGATAAACAAATTGATACACATTTACTCGTCACTAACAAAGTACTATCTATAAACTTCTATTACCCAGTACTGATCCCATTATGTTAAAATTCCTCTGTTTTTTTAAACTTACAAAAGCAACTGCAGTAATACACACATACAAACATTTGGTATAATCAATTCAACTTCTTTGCTGTGGCACTAGGACTGATCTCTTAACATATCTACCCCAAAACCAGTGCTGCTCCCACACTTGATGCATCGAATTTAAGTCGACGCCTTTGGTCTCAGGCATGAACATCACAATAAACATGGTCATAACAAAGATCCAACCAGAAAAGAACAAGAAAACACCATACTTGAAGTGACAGAGCATGGCTAAGAAAAATTGAGACAACACGAACGTGGTAGCAAAGTTCACTGCCACACTTATGCTCTGCCCCGTTGATCGAATGTTCATTGGAAATATTTCACTTGGAATAAGCCAATTTAGAGGACTCCATGACCAACCAAAACCAGCAGCATAGATGCACATCAGGGCTAGTATTAAGGCAGCATATTGTTTGCTAATGTGTTTTCTTCCGTTTTCGCCTATAGAAGCTGCAAGTGTACAAGCAATTGCTACCTTCACGAAGATCAAATGTAATTAGCATAATAATTGAATATAGATATACAAACTAATCTATTTTATTTTTCTAGTTACATGTTGTAAGTCAATTTAACTTGCATAATTGAACAAAACATGAACTCATTAACCAGTCATCACTCGAGTTTTAACTTCGATATTTGGTTGCATATAGCGAGTTGTCTCAGATTGCTAATTAGCTAAACACGTACCTGGCAGACGAGCATTTGTACTCCGCCTTGTATGAAGAGAAATCTCCGTCCAAATCGATCAACAATACAAGTAGATACAAGGATAGCACCAACGTTTACTAGTGCAAGAATAATAGCACCAAGTAGAGCTGCGTTATTTCCTAAACCCACTGATCGAAAAAGGACAGGTGCATAGAATGCAATGATATTAATCCCACTCATTTGCTGGAAAAATGGTATGGCAATGGACATGACCAAATGAGGTCGATGTTGTTTCCTAAAGATCGTCACAAAAGGCTCTTCCTTTGAAGCTCTTGCAATTTCACAAGACCTAATAAGATCAGCTAACTCTGCTTCAATTTCAGTGTTGTTGTTGGTTCCTCGAACTTTTGCTAGAGATTGCTTTGCCTGCTCTACTTTCCCTCGCTCAACTAGGCTGCTAGGTGTGTCGGATATGGAAAGTGCACCTGTGCCAAAGGGTTTGGTCACAAAGCATATATTTGAAGCCTTTTAACTCTATTAGGCCTAACAATATAAAGGTCGCGTAACAAAATGATAGGTGATTTCATTACAGTCTGCCAAAGAGGTACTTGAGGATATAGTCGAGGTGTTAGCAAATTGACCCTGACAGCTATATTATTAAAAGGAGAAAATGAGAAGTGCACCTATGGTCATTGTCACGGCTGGGACTATGGCCAGGCCGAGGGAAAGGCGCCATCCCCAGCTAAGCTTAGAGGTGGCATAGTTTATGCAATTTGCAATAAGAATGCCAACACATATGAAGAATTGGAAGCCTGTGCTGAATGCACCACGCCATTTTGACGGTGCCATTTCTGACAGGTATACGGGAGTAGCCTTCAAATATCATGAATGAAATACAAATGCAGAAAGTCAATTTGATCTATGTCCTGTAAAAGGATATACATAATTCTCACACTATTAGTATAAGATTACTTAACTCTATGTTCTGTTACCTGGTTAGTAAAGCCGACACCAAAGCCTAATAAAATGCGACCCAAAATGAGCATAAAAATATTTTGAGATGCACCATTGATGAGTGCACCAGCAAAGAAAGTGCAGCCTCCTACTACCATTATGTTTCTTCGTCCTATGGCTGTCGTGAGGCGACCAGCTGCAAGAGATGCAACCAAGCCAGCAATGTAGAGTGATGACGTGAACGCTGTTAAAAGTTCACTGTCGAATACACAATACACATTTGTTTCAGCACCACCAGATGCTGCCTTCTTCAGTATTGATGGGAAGAATTTTTCAAGGAATGGCCTCATTGTCGTCACTCCACCTAATGTACAAATTAAATTGATCAAATCTCTGTGATAATAAGTTGCAACAACATAAACATTCCAATGGTTAGTGTTAAATTCGTGTATGCGACTAATCATAACTTTTTATACCAGACAAAATTTAGAGATCATGTAGTTTAACTTATATACACCATCAATGTAAGAAATTATTTACACTATCACTTTATTTTCAACTTCAATTCATATATGAATGTTCAATCAAAATCCTAGATAAAGAATCTAGCTATTCAAATACTGTTTAAAAACATAACATATAATTTCATTACGAACCAAGTAAACAATGTTAGTTGAATATCAATATTTTTTTAAAATAATTTTTTTTTAAAAAAAAATAAAGGAAAAATTATATATTTAGATATACTTCACTATCATAGATATACATTTTACCTCTAATTTAAAAATATTACATGTAATACCATTTTTTAATAATTATATCATATTTTTTTAAAAGTTAAATTAGATACATAATCCCCTTAAATATGATTTTTAATAATTATCTTAAAAGTATATCTCCTTAATTAATGACACTAACAATTCAAATTACTTCATCTCTTTTCACACCATCCACATTATTCATTATTCAGGCACATTACCCCCTTCTTCCTCAACCATTTCAATACATGTTTTGTTTCACACACATCTAACATTACCCCTTTCTTCCTCGAGCATCTTTGCATATAATAAATTCATAATCAATATTATATAAATAGGTAAAGTAAGATTTTGTCCAATTATTTCGAGATATTGTATAGTAACTCTGTTCTTACCATGTTAATGTATCTAATTAGGAGCTCTAATAATTTTAAAGTTTGATTTTAGGATTTTTACATTGTTTGAATCTATTAGTTTTCCATACTTTTTAATGGATGAAAATTTAAAATGTCATTAATTTCGTACATCTATTTATAATTTTTATATTTTTGGATTAATGATAAGATAAATACTTTACACTCGTGATTTGTTCCTAATTTCATGTGTTTTGATTGCATTCCATATTTAGATACATAAATTCAGGGGCGGCTCGTTAGTTTTAAAAAAAAGTAATTCGCCTCAGGCCCCCAATTTTAGGGGCCCCCATTTTTTTTATGTAATTAGGTTTAATTAAAAAAAATAATTAAATCTCATTTAATAAATGCAAATGGATTAAAAAAATTAAATTAAGTAGATAGGTTAAAAGGCTGAAGTGATTGACTTTTCAGTAAAAAGTTGTGTACTATTTGTTTTATCGAAAAAGATGATTTCGAAAAGAGTTTGTTTTGTTTTTAAGATATTTTTGACTTTTAGAAGCCGCCACTTAATTTTTAAGAAAAATCAAGAAAAAACTTTGTTCCTAAACAACTTAAACAGAAAAAATTGTTTTGAAACTATTTTTAGGGGGTTCGGGATTCTTATTAGCGTCTTAGGAAGGTGTTTAAGGCACCTAAAACGCTCCGCTAACTTACGATTTTCCGGTGATTAACTTATTTGACTATTTTTGTTTTAATTTTTTGTGAATCTTTCAGTTGAACTTATTAAAGTTTCATTTAGACAAATTTACAAGTTTTGCAACATTTATTGTTTTAAAGCTTCAATTTTTAGTCTTTAGTTTGATAAAGCAAAAGGCGTTCGAAGGGGTTTGGAGCTTTCTAACCTTCAACTAACGGCATTCGAGTAAAACAAATACGTAAGCAAATAATAAAGAGAGAGGGAGAGATTTTGGGTCCAAATTCGGGTTCTGTCCGCCTTGACCGAATTTTGGACCCACCTGCTTTTGGGTGTTTGACCCATTTTTGTACCTGTCCTAATCTAAACATACAAATATAATTAGGAGGAAATAAAAAAAAAAAAAAAAGCAAGGGCTTATGCCCATTACAAAAATGCAAAAAGGGAGATAAACAAAATAAAAATCTCTAGTCCGTTTCTTCGAGTCCTTCAATCTTCAAGATTTCCTCAATCCTCACGACACTTGATTGTGTATGACCGCCTCGAAACTTATTTTTTTTTTCCTGATAGGCTGATTCGAAAGAAAAAGGAGTATAGGGCCTTTTATGGCCCCTTGGTAGTGCAAGGTATTGTCCAAATAAACTCGGATTGATCACATGCAACAAAAATAATGGTAAGGATTAGTACTCAACATTTACACTTCAAACCTTAATCCTAAACGATAAACAAGATTCACGAATTATGAAACTAATGCAACCAAGGGTCTGCAACTAAACACATCTCAAGCAAAGCATAATTAATAAATGATTTGAATAATATGACAACCTATTTGCAGCAGCTAGTATACTCATGACCTTACTACAACATTCGAGGCAAACAAATACACAACCATCAACAACTACTCCTAATATCACCACAAGAACCAACATCTATATCGATCAAAACGACACATCACGCTGCCTATAACGATCTAACGGTGCTGAAACAAAATGCTCAAACGAAGAAGAACCTAAAATCAAACAGATAGGCCAAGACAGAGTCAAAACAGAGAGACCCGTAAGCATTCCTTGCGTTGTATCCACTGTTTGAAAACAGAATGCAAAAGATACCATCTAGACTTTTGTTGGAAACAGATACTGTCATCAGAAGAGTTCAAGATAGCTATGGAAATGAAGAGAAATCATCAACATTCAAGAAACATCATATTTGGAAAGGTTGAGCAGACTCTTTCAGCGGCCGTGAAACAAAAAGCAAGAACAATAACAACACAACAATCAAGGGTAGCGACTTCATGGACGAAACATTACATTAAACTAAGGGATACGAGAGACTTTTGAAAAAGGGAATTACCTTTTTGAAAGCAGTGAACGGAACGGGAAGGAGCAGCTACGAGCGACCTCACACTCGAACCTAGCGACGGAATGCGCCCTCTTCTTCCTCACTAAAAGAATACCCACTAGTTTCCAAGGAAATGGAAATGTTCTCTTTCTGAAAAATCCGCTCGAGGAGGAACTTATAGCCCCAGCGATCTCTCTTCTTTGCAACAGAGACGAGGGAGAATAGCTTTTCGGAAAATCTTTATAATCACTGCCTAAAATTTCAATCTCCTAAGCTCGATAAACAGTGAGGCCAAGGATTTCTACCTCAGATTTTTCCAACCCTTCACCTGAAGAGGGAGGGGATTTATATAGTAAAACGATTAGGGTTTTTTGGGTTAGGAGGGCGGGGGGATTTTGGGGTAAAATCGAAATTCTCCCCCTCAATTCGAAAATTCAAAATCATACAGCTGGTTTTCGTACCCAAGGCTGCCAATCTCTGAAAAGAAGCCGAAACGCAGGTCTGCCACCCGCCGAAAGCGCTGTACACGGTACGCTGGGTGAAGAAGGAGACGTTGGGGGGAGGGGGAAGTCGCGTAGGTCTGCGTTTTCTGGAGTTTTTTCCCGCTTTTCTGGGATTTTCGCTGCAGGGGGGGGGGAATCGCGTGGGGGAGGAGGAAAGAAAGGGAGAGAGCGTGGGGGAGAGACGCGGGTGAGAGAGGGGTTTTACCGTTTTTGGGTTCTGCCGCGTCTTCTTCTTTTTCCTGGGATTTCTGTTTCTTCCTGGGAATAGCGTGAGTGAGGGGAAGAAGAAAGGGGGGTCTGGGTCGGGTCGGTTTGAGGGGAATGTTTGGATTAAAAGGTTGGGGCTGGGAAATTCGGGATGGGCGTGGGGCTTTTGGGCTGGGATTTAATCCATGGGCTTGGGATTAATTGGAAAGGGAGAATTGGGCCTCAGAATATTGTTTTGGGTCATTTTAAGTTGGTGGGGGGTAGAATGGAGTGGGCTTGGAAATTAGGAAGTAAAATTTAGGAGGGAAGGGCCCAAATTCAGTTCTTCAAATAGGATTAAAGGAAAAAGAGCTAAATTTACTAAATAGTCAATCGATTTTAAAATAAAACGAACTTGGCATAAATTTAATGACGAGCTTACTTATTTAGTAACATAATTATTTAAATTGTAAAATAGCGACTCAAAATATGATTGTGATTTAAAATAAACTAGTTAAATAAAACACTTAAAGGTATATTTTTTGGTGGTTTTGAATAATCAAGAGATATACAACTTATATACGTAATTATGTAAAATATATTATGTTAAAACATATTCGAAGTGACATAAGATTCACGTATTATATTATTATATTCGTAAAATTTATAAAACTAAATAATTTTAGATTATTTGGAAAATTTAGGAAGCTCGATAATTAATTTATACCGACGTGGGTCAAAAATTGGGTGTCAACACTATTTGTTAATGTACACGTTATCTTATTTTTTTTAATTTTGTTTTTGTATATTTTATCCTCATCTCCTCTGTTTCTTCTCACTTTCTCCTTTCTAATATTATCTCTCTCTTAGTCTCTTATTCAAAGCTTAAGACTTTACTTGCTCTTAATGATAGTTTATATTTTAAATTTGGAGAAAAAATATATTGCAGCAGCTTCATTCATTTTCGGAAATCAAGTCTTCATAGCTTTTGAATACGGTAATATCATTCTAATTTCTAATATTATTATTATTTTGTGTCTTATGTTTATTATATTTTTTATTTGATATTGTAAATAGTGTTTAAAATGGTCAATGTCTCAAGAAATATTAAGTGGTTTGACTATATTATCTATTGAAAAAGAATTATTAGAAGAGATTAACTACACAAAAATTATTAACAACTTTGCCTCTCAAAAATCAAGAAAAATAGATTTTCATTTATAATTTTTTTTAAGGCCTCTAATTTGATTTTGTCCTTAGGCAACCAACGGGTTTGAGCTGCCCCTGCATATAATTATATGTATATGCTTACTACGTATCTGAGATACATGTTCTTAATATAATATATGAAATTGATACTTGATACATCAGATTAATATTAGATATATATAGAAGATACATGAAACTAAAATTAGATCATATAAATAGATACATGAAATTAACATTAGGTTAGATAAATAGATACATGGAATTGATCCTAGATACATTTATGATACATATGAATGATGTATAATCATATATCTAGTATTTAGTTTGTTGGATACATCATATATTGATA
Source organism: Solanum pennellii (assembly GCF_001406875.1). Classification (NCBI taxonomy): domain Eukaryota; kingdom Viridiplantae; phylum Streptophyta; class Magnoliopsida; order Solanales; family Solanaceae; genus Solanum; species Solanum pennellii. Next base: position 70,778,005 of record NC_028640.1, on the reverse strand, counting down.
ATAGATACATCAAATTAATGAATTTATTATTTTAAGAGTAATAAAATGAAATTAGTCAAACTAAATGACCAATATATACATGTTTTTATCTTTTATTAATAATATTAATGAAAACTATTATTTCAAAGAATAGTAAAATAAAATTAATTAAACATATAATTAATTTAAACAAATAAAATATGTATCTCAATTTTAAAATTCGACATATACATGTATCTCGCGGATTCAAATTTATATATCTCAAACATGAAATATGGTAGAAAAAGTAATATTTAAAACTATCGAGAATCTTAGTAATTAAGACCTAAACTAGTGGGATTTATATAGTTTAACCAAAAATAAAATACTTAAATTAAAACGGAAGAAATAACTCCCAAGACCCTCCAGTTTCCAACTCCCACCAAATATAACGAACCAAGTAAACAATGTTAGTTAAACATCAACATTTTTTAAAAAATATTTTTTTAAAATAATTAAAATACTTAAATTGAAACGGAGGAAGTAACTCCCAATACCCTTAAGTTTCCAGCTCCCACCAAATATAAGCTCAATGCATAAGTATAAAAAGTTAAATATAGGATATATTTCACGTAGACAAATATGTATACATAAACCTAGCTTGAAAATTTTAGTTGACATTCATTTCTTCTAAGTGTGTCAAATTAAAATCAGATAAACAAATTGATACACATTTACTCGTCACTAACAAAGTACTATCTATAAACTTCTATTACCCAGTACTGATCCCATTATGTTAAAATTCCTCTGTTTTTTTAAACTTACAAAAGCAACTGCAGTAATACACACATACAAACATTTGGTATAATCAATTCAACTTCTTTGCTGTGGCACTAGGACTGATCTCTTAACATATCTACCCCAAAACCAGTGCTGCTCCCACACTTGATGCATCGAATTTAAGTCGACGCCTTTGGTCTCAGGCATGAACATCACAATAAACATGGTCATAACAAAGATCCAACCAGAAAAGAACAAGAAAACACCATACTTGAAGTGACAGAGCATGGCTAAGAAAAATTGAGACAACACGAACGTGGTAGCAAAGTTCACTGCCACACTTATGCTCTGCCCCGTTGATCGAATGTTCATTGGAAATATTTCACTTGGAATAAGCCAATTTAGAGGACTCCATGACCAACCAAAACCAGCAGCATAGATGCACATCAGGGCTAGTATTAAGGCAGCATATTGTTTGCTAATGTGTTTTCTTCCGTTTTCGCCTATAGAAGCTGCAAGTGTACAAGCAATTGCTACCTTCACGAAGATCAAATGTAATTAGCATAATAATTGAATATAGATATACAAACTAATCTATTTTATTTTTCTAGTTACATGTTGTAAGTCAATTTAACTTGCATAATTGAACAAAACATGAACTCATTAACCAGTCATCACTCGAGTTTTAACTTCGATATTTGGTTGCATATAGCGAGTTGTCTCAGATTGCTAATTAGCTAAACACGTACCTGGCAGACGAGCATTTGTACTCCGCCTTGTATGAAGAGAAATCTCCGTCCAAATCGATCAACAATACAAGTAGATACAAGGATAGCACCAACGTTTACTAGTGCAAGAATAATAGCACCAAGTAGAGCTGCGTTATTTCCTAAACCCACTGATCGAAAAAGGACAGGTGCATAGAATGCAATGATATTAATCCCACTCATTTGCTGGAAAAATGGTATGGCAATGGACATGACCAAATGAGGTCGATGTTGTTTCCTAAAGATCGTCACAAAAGGCTCTTCCTTTGAAGCTCTTGCAATTTCACAAGACCTAATAAGATCAGCTAACTCTGCTTCAATTTCAGTGTTGTTGTTGGTTCCTCGAACTTTTGCTAGAGATTGCTTTGCCTGCTCTACTTTCCCTCGCTCAACTAGGCTGCTAGGTGTGTCGGATATGGAAAGTGCACCTGTGCCAAAGGGTTTGGTCACAAAGCATATATTTGAAGCCTTTTAACTCTATTAGGCCTAACAATATAAAGGTCGCGTAACAAAATGATAGGTGATTTCATTACAGTCTGCCAAAGAGGTACTTGAGGATATAGTCGAGGTGTTAGCAAATTGACCCTGACAGCTATATTATTAAAAGGAGAAAATGAGAAGTGCACCTATGGTCATTGTCACGGCTGGGACTATGGCCAGGCCGAGGGAAAGGCGCCATCCCCAGCTAAGCTTAGAGGTGGCATAGTTTATGCAATTTGCAATAAGAATGCCAACACATATGAAGAATTGGAAGCCTGTGCTGAATGCACCACGCCATTTTGACGGTGCCATTTCTGACAGGTATACGGGAGTAGCCTTCAAATATCATGAATGAAATACAAATGCAGAAAGTCAATTTGATCTATGTCCTGTAAAAGGATATACATAATTCTCACACTATTAGTATAAGATTACTTAACTCTATGTTCTGTTACCTGGTTAGTAAAGCCGACACCAAAGCCTAATAAAATGCGACCCAAAATGAGCATAAAAATATTTTGAGATGCACCATTGATGAGTGCACCAGCAAAGAAAGTGCAGCCTCCTACTACCATTATGTTTCTTCGTCCTATGGCTGTCGTGAGGCGACCAGCTGCAAGAGATGCAACCAAGCCAGCAATGTAGAGTGATGACGTGAACGCTGTTAAAAGTTCACTGTCGAATACACAATACACATTTGTTTCAGCACCACCAGATGCTGCCTTCTTCAGTATTGATGGGAAGAATTTTTCAAGGAATGGCCTCATTGTCGTCACTCCACCTAATGTACAAATTAAATTGATCAAATCTCTGTGATAATAAGTTGCAACAACATAAACATTCCAATGGTTAGTGTTAAATTCGTGTATGCGACTAATCATAACTTTTTATACCAGACAAAATTTAGAGATCATGTAGTTTAACTTATATACACCATCAATGTAAGAAATTATTTACACTATCACATTACTCAAAAAATATTTACATGTAAACCTCTTTAAAATGTGGGACTTGTCGTCTTGAAAATAAAGCTAGCAAAACAAAACTCGATAGATCATGAGTAATAAGCCAAGCAAGAAATAAGACACAAAAATTTGACGTGATTCGGTCAACAGACCTCTTCTTGTATCCTACAATGTCAATAACTGGAATTTCAATCTAATATAATGGAAAACGAAAAAACAAACAACCTGAAATTCCAATATCAAATCCGAAAATGAGGCCACCTGATGCAGCAACAATGCTAGTGATGATAACTGCAGATGTTATCTTCGCATTAAAGCGGGTATCGCTATCTTGTCTATCATCAGCCATGCCACCAATTTCTATTTTCCCTTCTCAATTGTTAGAAGAGATCTAAAACTAAGTTTTATTTTTCTAACATTGGTCTATAATCTATATATAGGGTGTGTTTGCAAGGAAAGGAAAATGTTTTTACGGGAAACAAGTAGATTTTTTATTTATTTTACATGAAAAATATTTTTGAGAATTACCTTTAAGTTTTACTAAAATAGAAAATAATTTTTAAAAATAAACTTGATTTTTTAGGGTGGGCGACGTGTGGGGGTGGAGGTCGAGGGTAGAGATGAAAAAAATAAAATTTTAAAATTAAAAATATTTTTTGAAAACAAAATTAATATTTTCTTTTGGGGGTGGGGGGCTACTAGG
>NC_028640.1:70711702-70773927 GCF_001406875.1 Solanum pennellii | reverse complement strand
GTAGAGGATAAAAAAAATATAAAATTGAAATTAGAAATATTTTTAAAAATCAACTTTTTATATATTTTTTTTGGAGGGGTGAGGTGGGGTAAAAAAAAATTAAAGTTAATTTTTTTTAAAAAAACAAGCTTTAAATTATTGTTAGTTGGAAGAGAATTTTGGAAAAAAAAAATTTTTAAGTATTGAAGGGAAATCATTTTCTTTAAATTTAAAGAAAATTAGATAATTTGGAAAACATCTTTCAAAACATTTAATCTAACCAAACATGAGAAAATTGAAAAGGTCGTACCAAACACGACCGACCATATAGTAGTTGGAAGTTGAAGACCAATAAATAGAGTATAGAAACATAACACATGACACCCAAAAAAATACTCTCTCCGTCCACAATTGTTTAGCAAGTACTAAAAATAGATGTTTAAAATTAATTGTCAATTTCAATAATCAAGAAATAAATTAGTGATTTTTTTCAATTCTGCCCTTAATAATTGCTCCATTTTGTTCAATTGAAAAGTTAGGTAGATTTTTAATATTCTTAGTATAGTAGGGTTATATTAGTCAAATTACATTTTGTATTAAATTTTCCTTGAGGGAAGTACATAACTTTACCTTACCTTACCTGACAAACAATTGTGGACGGAAAGAGTAGCTACAAGTCTAGACGCTTAAAACTTTGTTATAAATGGAAATGATTAATGAATTTTTGGTGAGTTTTAGCTGTAAAACTTCCTCTTCTATCAACTCAATGTTAGCTTGTACATAGTACACAGTAGAAAAAGAAGGGTAGGTAAGAGGAGCAAAGGCATAATTTTAAGAGGCATATTTATGCACATATTTTCAATTATTTGAGATTTTTCATTAGCTATAAGAATTATGGAAAGTAATCTTATTATAACTTCAGTACTTAGAAAACATGATCGAATTTTGTTTTAGTTACTTTTTGGCACGAGGGAATTAGATAATTATCTTCAACAATATTAGTACCAGTAATATCTTTTTTAGTGGCTTTCTAATTAGACTACTTGCTTCACGATAAGTCTTAATGCTTCAAGATGTTTTTGATGATCTCACAAATGTAGGGATCGGGTCCTCTGCATAGTATGCTCCTCCAGGCCCTTGAGCTATACAACTGGAAAGCTGTCCGCATTAGAGGTTGATGAGGTCGTTAGTGTACCACACCAATCAGAAGGGACGAGGTTGTTTGGTCAATGTGTATCAACCCTTGATGTTTGATATATTCAACATGACAAACAACAAATTAATTCATTCATGCAAAGAGAGATATTCAAACTTCAAAAACAGCAAGGGACCTCATAGATTTTCCAATTGCTTCCTTCCTGAACCAGCTGTTACTTTAATTGCTTGTATTTGTGCTTATATTATTGGATTCGTTTCGCTTGTATTAGAAACGTTTCAAACTTGGGCGAATCATTGTAAGAACTTAGTTGAGGGCAACTTAGTGTCTTGCGTTAAAGTCTATATTAATCAGTTGGGTTGTGGGCAATGCAGGCATTGCTTAGGCTCGGTTAAGTAATCGCTATATTACTTAGTGTGAGATTAAAGGTTAATCTCGTATATGTTGTAAACTGGGTTTTACTTTGGCTTGTGAAGTTTAGTAAAAGCAGTTTGAAAAATCCAAACAGGCCGTGATTTTACTCCCTTGAGCAAGGAGATTTCCACGTAAAGTTGCGTGTGTTATTTTTACTTTCAGTATTTATTTTTTGTTAATCGTAATTATGCTAAAGGACATGGTCCTATCGTAACTAAAGGACACATACATTCCAACATTTCACAACCATTCAGTAACAAAGGCTATTCATTTCTATACAAAGACACCTTATGTATATACAACTTACCTTACATGGGGGTTTATCTTATGAGTAGATAGACATGGATTCATTGATGATAAACTACGAAAGATGGACTGCATTGTTGGCCTTGATTTTGGATTGTCAAGCAAACAGGAGCTTGCTAGTTTGATAATAAAAACCAATCCTGGTGCATGTAAGATAAAGCAAAAGCAACACCCTTGATGATATTCACCCGTTTAAGCCAATCCAATTTCTTGGACTCAACTTCATTGCTTAAAACACTAGACAAACTTCCCCTCTCCACATACTCGTAAACCAGAGCGAGTGTTGTGCTTTCGAACAATAGCCGTAGAGGTTCACAATGATCTGGTGCTTAATCCCAGTCAATGCCCTTACTTCGTTGATGAAGCTTTTGGGATGAGTATTTAAGATGTCCCTGTACAATGCCTTCCAATCTAACATGGATATCGAAAGCCAACCATCATCCCGTCTTTCAATGTCTCTAACTCTACTTCTTTTATCACATATAGAAGAAACAACAACAAATACACTGAGTAGAACAAGTGCTCCAATAACAGGAAGTACAATGATGAGGATGAGTTTACGTCCCTTCGACATTGAGTGCTTCTTCACCATAGAAGAAAGCCTTTCGCAGGGATGGAGTCCTGCTACATTACCGCAAAGACCTTTATTACCCTCCAATGAGGCATTGATTAAAGCTTTATTATTAGGGATTGGCCCTTCCAACTCATTGTATGACGATACAACATCCTGCAAACCAGTCAAACCTTCAAGTTCTTCAGGAATGCACCCAGATAGGCCATTGTGGGAAAGGTTTAAGCTTACCAATACCTTCAAATTGGCTAACTGAGGGGGAATATCTCCAACCAGAAGATTATAGCTCAAATCAAGTACATTTAGCTGAGTCAATACTTCCAATATCCTTTGGAATATTCTGGCCAAACTTGTTGTTACTCAGGTTCAACTGAAACAAGTGCACAAAATTTCCTATACACTTTGGGATTGATCCATTCAATCTGTTGTATGATAGATCGAGGGACTCTAACTTTGTCAGTGACCCAAGTTCCTTCGGTATATTTCCAGAGATATAGTTGTTCTGCACAGAAAGCTTAACTAGAGAGGTTAATCTTCCAAATTCCTTTGGAATCTGCCCAATCAAATGATTCGATGAAAGATCAAGTCCTAAAAGCCCTTTGACATTTCCAATCTCTGTTGGTATGCTACCACTAATATTATTTCTGGCTACACGCATATCAGTCAAATTTTTGCATTTCCCCCAGTTGCTGCTGAGTTCACTATGAAAATCATTGCCACTCAAATCAATGAACTGAAGCTTTGTATGGATGCCAAAAGCTTCAGACAGATTCCTAGTAAAACTATTATTATTGAAGCGCAGCCTTTTGAAACTCGAGCACTTGCTTAAGCTTCTTGGTAATTTCCCTGTCAGCTTGTTGCTAGCCACCGTGAACTTCTCAAGTTTCCCGCCTTGGCAAATATTCTCAGGCAAATGGCCTTAAAACTGATTTTCATCCATTTCCAGCACAACCAAGTTCTCCAAATATGCAAGTTCTTTTGGAATAGAACCAGAAAGTTTGTTGGCAGTGAGATATAGTGACTGCAAGTTTCTCAAGTTGCAAAAGGAAGCAGGAATAGGACCAGTAAGCTGATTATCAGATAAATCCAAATTAGTGAGGTTTTTCAAATTTCCCAATTCGCTGGGAATGGGACCAGAAAATTGATTAGAAAAAAAATGCACTACTTTGAGCTCAGTTAAGCCACCCAGAGTTACTGGAATTGGACCATAAAGATTATTACTCCACAAGGATAATTGCTCAAGAGATTTCATCTTCCCTATTTCTACAGGAATGGGACCAGAAAGTTGGTTAGAATAAAGATACATAATTTTGAGCTCAGTTAAGTTACCTAGAGTTATTGGAATTGAACTAGTAAGTTGACTGTTACATAAATCCAGAAAAATGAGGTTTTCCAGATTCCCCAACTCACTAGGAATGAGACCAGAAAGTAGGTTAGAATAAAGGTACAAAAATTCGAGATGAGTTAAGTCAGCTAGAGTAAATGGAACTGAACCAGTAAGTTGATTTTCTTGTAGCTCCAGATGATTGAGGTTTTTCAAATTCCCTAACTCTCTTGGAATGAGACCAGAAAGTTGGTTAGAATAAAGGAACAAATTTTTGAGCTGAGTTAAGTCACCTAAAGTAATTGGAATTGAACCACTAAGTTGATTATTGCATAGTTCCACATCATTGAGGTTTTTCAGATTCCCCAACTCAGTAGGAATGAGACCAGAAAGTTGGTCAGAATGAAGGTACAAAATTTTGAGCTCAACTAAGTCACCTAAAGTAATTGGAATTGAACCAGTAAGCTTATTACGCGACAGCTCCAAATCATTGAGGTTTTTAAGATTCCCCAATTCACTAGGAATGGGACCAAAAAGTTGGTTAGAATAAAGATGCAGAGTTTTGAGCTCAGTTAAGTTACCTATGTCAATAGGAATGAAACCAATAAAATGGTTTTCAAAGATGAAGAGAGTCTTAAGCTTTGATAGCCAGCCAATCTGAGGTGGGATTTTGCTTGAAAAGTGATTAGACGACAAGTCAAGATTGTCCTATTGCAGGGGGGATGATACCAGAGAGCTGGTTTACGCTAAGATCAACATATTCAAGAAACGAGAGAGATGAAAATGGAAAATCATGTAGTGTACCAATGACACCAGCATTACTAATATTCAACCTGTTTATCCGACCATTAAAGCATTTAACTCCATACCAACCCCGGCATGCATCACTACTTAGTGTCCATGAAGCCAATAAGGAATTATTTATGTTTGCTTTCCATTTNAAATGGAAAATCATGTAGTGTACCAATGACACCAGCATTACTAATATTCAACCTGTTTATCCGACCATTAAAGCATATAACTCCATACCAACCCCTGCATGCATCACTACTTAGTGTCCATGAAGCCAATAAGGAATTATTTATGTTTGCTTTCCATTTGAGAGAGCAAAAGTAACTGTGAAGAGAGTGAAAAACTGAAGCAAATAAAAAATTTTGGGAACCATCTTAAATGAAAGCTAAAAGATCACGAGTATTGTTTTATATATATATTGTAGTGAAGTCTTGCTGAGTCAATGTTAATTATTAGAACGACTTGGGAAGTCAATGCGTCACCGTTCGTGTAATTAAGTATATACCAATAAATTAAAAGGCTGTCTCTATTGTGACCTTAGCTTAAAGTTGTGCAATCACAAATACACATATTAGCTTTGAAACTAAAACAGTGATACACATTATATCACCTCTAAAACAAATACACACATACAGATTGTCTCAATTTAATTTTTTGTGATACACATATTAGCTTTGAAACTAAAACATTGATACACATTATATCACCTCTAAAACAGATACACACATACAGATTGTCTCAATTTAATTTTTTGTGATACACAAAATTTATTAGTTAGGAGATGAAAGCGCAAAACTTCAAGAACATAAGTGCCAATGACCCTGTTAATAGTTGCGTCATATTGCACAGAATTTGCATATTTTTTGTTTAAGAAATAACCATAGTTTAAATCGAATATGCATAATTATAATTCATAGCATAGTAGGTAGTAGGTCACTTGAATTTGTTTATCAGCTTGTAAAATACGGGTCTACCTAGAACCACTTGTAAGTCAACGAGTCACTGTTCATGTAAGTACATGCCAACGAATTAAAAGGGTATCTCAATTGTGGGCCTATGCCTTGAATATGGTTGAAATATATTTTGATATAAAAAGTCATTTGAGCTAATGGACATGCAATAGGAAGAAATTACACAACTTGCCCTACAAAAGAGTATCTTTATTTTTTACTAATACTCACAACTGGAGTGTTCACGTTTAGATAAAAATCGATTCAAATTGAAAAATTAAATTAAATCGATAAAATAAAATCAATTTTATTTGGGCTTGGTTTGGTGTTAGATTTTTGAAAATCGATAATATTTGATTTGATTATGAATTTATTCAGAAAAAGTCGAAGTCGAAGAAATAACTGAATCCGATCGAAAAATTCTATAGGTATGTTTTATTAATACATGCTTAATATATATTTTTATAAACAATTTAAAAAATCTTTATATGTTTTTATTAAATTTTCTTTATAATTTACTTATTGAAAAGCAAAAATGTCAAGATGAATACATTTATCTTATTAATTTTTCATTTAAATGATTGTCTATGACAATTATTTATGGGACTGAAAACATTACTTTCTCTTCCTTCTAAGCCAATATAGTGAATGTTAAAGCTTTAATCATAGTAAATTCAATGATCAAAAGCTCAAAATTTCAATCATTTTGAATGAATTGTCGTTCTCACTTTGTTCACATTTGAATGAATTATTTTTTTATAAACGAACCAAAACCGATAAATATGTATTATATGTTGTTCGATTTGGTCTTAATAATTTTAAAAACCGATTAAATTGATTTAATTTTTTATTCTAACCGATCCAAACCGACCTGCAAACACCCCTACTCCCATCTTATGCTTAGAGGACATAAGTTCTTTAACTCATGCAACAGGATGGTATGACATAAAAATATAAATTTTACGTGTTTGTTATTATGAAAATAAAATTTTTAACCCAACCAAAAAAATTATTTAAGAACCCAAGTGCCAACGACACTGTGAATAATTGTATTTTTTTCGCAGGCCACGTAGAGCGGAATGTTGAAATCATTGTTCTGATGGCGTGCTGAACTTGGGGTACCGCTCGGAAGTAAAAAGATAATGAGCAACATAAAATACGGTATATCCCAGAATTACAAATTTCCAGGTATTAGAGATATAAACTTGTAAACCAAACTATGATTATTATTGTTAGACACAAATCTGTGAACATTGAAAAAATATATGGTTTATTATTGTAAACACCAAATGTGACGAATTCTTCACCGATGAGATATATATGTTGAAATTCTTCAATTGGATAGGCCAGACAATAAGAAGACAGAAGAAATTATAAACGTCCCAACTCTATGCCTAGCAAACCTAACAGCTTTCGGCAGGGATTGCCATTAGTTCGCCCATACATAAGAGTGGCAATTGTACAAATTTAATTACTTTTGGACGGGTCAAAACAATAAACGAATCGAACCTTACTTCAACCCAACCCAATTTGTTTGGGCCAAAACAGATTAGATAACTGGACCAATAATGAATCATAACCAAACCCCGCACAACTTTCAGTAGATTTGATATCTTGTTATTTTACAAGGTTGAGTACCTACTTTCCTATGTTTCTATTAACTTGTCTATATTTTCTCTTTTAGATGTTCCTATTTACTTATCCATTTTAACAAATCAAGAAAGGACAAATTTTTTTTTCCTATTATACTCTCATTTAACTTCTTAAAAATTTCTAAGCTTTAATTCTTTCTTTTTGAAACCATATTTAATAAAGGCAAAATTGTAACTTCACTATACTAATTGCTGTTATGTGTGCCTTTTCTAAAATGAACTAAAAAGGAACAGAGTAAAAAAATTATTATTTTTAGAATTATAGCAATATATAAAGTATAAAATCAAAAATCTTTTAACAAGNAAGGCAAAATTGTAACTTCACTATACTAATTGCTGTTATGTGTGCCTTTTCTAAAATGAACTAAAAAGGAACAGAGTAATAAAATTATTATTTTTAGAATTATAGCAATATATAAAGTATAAAATCAAAAATCTTTTAACAAGATCTCTCAAAAATAAATTAGACTAACATAACAACCCAATTTTTAATGGGTTGAAATGGATTGAGCTAAACCAATACGCAGGTCATTAACCAACCCAAACCTAAATGGGTTGAGTCGTATTGGGCGGTTTGACTATAATTTTGCCACCAGAACAAAATTGAAGCATGAAACTTGAGCAATGGCAATAGGTCCATCACACTACGACAAAGTATTTCGTAACAAGTAAAAGACCAAATTTATATCTAGTTACCTTCCCCAACTTCCTCTCCAAACAAGTAAAACTCAGCCATTTAGCAAAAAGAGATTGTTCAATATGGTAACAAGCATATACGACCAAAAACCCATATGAGAGGACACATTCTGTAGGGAGAACACCTAAACGAGGTAATTTAACCGCTCTCCGGGGACACAAATTCCAGACACTTGAAGATAGATCAAAGAAGGTTATGTTCGATAAATTAAACATCTCACAGGAATCGATCAAATCTCCAAATTGATAATGTGCACACATCTCAATGAAAAAGAACCCAGATTGGTGCATAACAGAGGAGACATGGCAGTCAGCACATCATAAACACACAGCTTAAGCTCCTTCAGAAGGCACGTGCAGAGGATCCAATTAAACACATCAAGCAAACCATCAACACCAAAAACCAGGATCAGTTTGATAAGCAATCAGCCAACAGCAACAACAGATCTACAGATATCAGCTAGAACTTCACAAGTATAAGCATGAAATCATGCACTGTATAGGTGTGTGCTATGTACTTGAAGAACACTTTCAAGACCATAAAGCAAATAGAGACACTAGAACAAAGTATAAGTGATTGGGAAATTTAATATTATTTGTTCATTTTAAGATGAATAAAGAATTAAGTCTGCAAGATGTTTATGGTCAAACCACTACCCTTGGAACTCATTGAGATTAGATCTTATATCGAAATCTTTACTCGGCATAACAAATCTCGCCCTGGAATCAACTTCAACTGCTACACTTAGACATGTGGATTCCTTTCATCTTAAAATCACAGCTAACACCTTCTCAGGGCAGAATATGAAGTTGAGACAAAAACGAAATGACTGTCAGGCCAAAGGGCATTAACCTAGTGCAACTTCAGTAATTCATGAGTTTCTTACCCTTACCGATCATGAGAATCCAGAACATCTGTATAGAAAATGTAATTTGTCACCAGCAACAAAAATACAACAGCAAAGCTAAAACAGCACCAACAGCTGCTGCATCTGCTTGCATTCAACCAACAAACAGTAGTATGTCACCAGCAACAAATTATAAGCAGCCAAGTTAAAACAGCATCTACAGCTGCTGCATCTCCTTGCCATTCAGCGAAGAAACAGTAGTTTGTGAACGGCAACAAAATTACAACCAACAGCAAATATAACAGCATCAACAGCTGCTGCATCGTCTTGTGATTCAGCCACATTGACTTTTCACGGACCCAACTATAGAAGGCCAATAATTCCCATCATAAGTAAATTACAAACAACGTATACCATCACAATATACCATGCAAGTATATTTTGAATCAGAAAAGCAATAAGAAACAAAAAAAGGCAGAAAGAAAATCCACAGAAGCGTAATTAAAAACCAACAGTAGAAATCTTAATATCACAAAACCATTCCATAATACCAGAATGCAGAGGTAACATCAAAAGAAGTTCTGGTTAAGTACAACAAAAAGAAGTTAAACCTTATAAATAAGTCTGGCCAACCAGTTCTAGCAAGCAGAATACAGATGAAAGGATCATTCACTTAGGAATGTCCTGATACGCAGCATCAAGCAAAGCCAGATTACAACTGTGGCTCCTCCCTTGCTCCTCAATCCTGCAAAATAAAATAATGTTTTTTCATCAAGTTTATACTACAAAAAAAAAGTATATGACAGCCACAACTTACATCAGCATCAGAACGTGGCAAGGGGCTGCGAGAACCAGCACGTCTACCCCGCGGTGATATACTCTTTGGAGTTGGAGACCGGTCCTTGTGATTACGTCCATCTGGACTAGCATCCCTAGGAGGAGTTGTTCTTCGTGGAGAAGGGCTCCTTCGAGGACTGGGGCTACGGCGAGCAGGGGAGGCACTTCTACAAAAAATGAAAAGTTAGACAGCTTATAAAAATAGTTCTCCATGGGGGATGAGAGATGAGAAGCAGAATATTAACAAGAAAAGGTCTACCTTCCATGAGACCGACTTCGGCTGCGCCTGTCCTCATCATATTTACCTCTCCCACGACCTCTGTGGTAATCAGGGCTGCGGCTTCTGCTCCGATGACGGTTATCTCTGTCTCTTCCACGGTACTGATCACGCTCATACCTTCCCCTACTTCTACTTCTACTTCTACTTCGGCTTCTCCTTCTAGAATCCTTGTCCCTATGATCACGATGCCTAAGATAAACAAACAAAAAGGGGTGAAGATCAGATTGTGGATACAACTCTTCAACCTCTCTTAGCTAAAAAGCAAAATGGCAATCATTCAACTCAAGTACCACACAAAAGGGGAAGCAATATTATGTGCATACTTCCACCTTGATTTTGGAGAGGAATTAGTTATAGAAGAAGAATATAAACCCGTATCTATTCTAAACCAAAATATGCCCGTATCCATTCTAAACCAAAATATGCTTATCCACAAAAGCTCAAACATTTATGCCTTGATGGGATCACCACATTCCACACACACACACAAAAAGCTTTGGAGTTATAGCTTGTTCTGTACATAATCCCAAGACAGAAAACTGATATTAGTATCCAGTCGGGCAGTAGATGATGATGCTAGACATATAAAGGCGCCTCCATCACTGAAACATGTTCGTGAACCTACTCAGTTGTTTTGAGATGTTGGCAATCTAAATTGCTTTAACTAATTAATAACAAATGTTTTCATCCATTTACTAATGGCAGGAAACAAGTAAAATCACAACATTATTGTCATCATAAACATTAATGGCTCAAAGTAAGATAACAATGTTACTGATTTCCCTATTTCCCCCTCACTCAGTTTACTACATTGAGATGGTTGTTACACACTGCAGAGGAATTGAAAGCATGAAGACCATATAACATCAGTATCAACTCAATCAATCAATTCAATCAGAGGAAAAATCTTAGCCAAAAAAAGAAGATCAAGAAATCTGCAAATTTATACAAGGCAAGTTCAATTACAACAGCTGATGAAGAAAGAGAGTTTACTAAGTAAGTGTTTGGCCGTTAAAATTAAATATTATAACTTTATTTGAATTTTAAAAGATGGAGTCGTGTTTGACCATACTTTTTACAAAGAAAATTGAATTTGGATACACTTTCTCTAAATATGAATTAGAACCTGTTTGGATTGGCCTATTTTAAGTGCTTTTTCAAGCCAAAATAACTTTGAAGCACGTTTGGAGTGTTTGGATAATTAAAAAAAATGCTTATAAGCACTTGGTTTTAAGATAAAATGGTAAATAAGCCACTTATAAGTCAAAAGCTAATCCATACAGGCTCTAAATTAGTTATTTTACTCCTAATCTGATCATTAGTATAATACTGAATTCATGTATGCCATATTATGCTTTTTAATAAATTATGTGCTTCAAAGAAAAATAACATCTTGTATATGGATGGACCTACGCAAGATGCAAATAGTTCCTATATTGTCTCCTTTTTTCCAGTTTTCCAGCGCGAAAAATGAAAAACTACCGCGCCACTGTTAACTTTTATAAAATAAGAATGTGAAATTCTTATCATCTGGTACATGCAAATGATTACTTAGGGTGAGAATAGAAGCAAAGGGTGTTTTAAACCAATTAAGGCGAGTATAGAAACAAGCATTTTCTTGATCAGTTACTCCTATCTAGCCTGATTGAGAGGGCAACTTGAAGGGACATCTTTCTCCTAATCGTCGTAGATTTCTTTTTCTAGGCTCCAAAGTTCATTGTATGATAATTAATTTTTAACTTCTACAACTTGAATGAATAGAATTTGAGAATTGGTGACATGGGCAGTTGTGAAGTTGTGTGTGTGATAACATTAAAAAATCAATTTTATTACAAGATCATGTCTGGAATTCCCCATCTTCTTCTATGACCACGCAAAGCACAAGTAGATTGATTAGTGAACAAACATATTGTGTGCTTTAAGGAAGTGGTGCACTTCACTACGTTTCACTTGTAAAAATCCGTTGATGTAGAAAGCATGTCTGATCAAATATTCACATGAATTTCCCTATAGGAAGTATCCCCAGTGTTTCATGATTACAAAATCAACAAAGATAATGACCAAGATTACACTAAAACAAACAATTATATTCTAATGGAAATCTCAATGTCCATGATAACACTTTAAGTGGCATAATTAAATTAAGCTCTTACCTTGGTCTAGGACTACGGCTTCTTGACCTCCCTTTTGGCCTTTGTACAGGCTCCAAAATTCTACCTTTGTCACTGATCACAAAAACAATCCTAGTCTGTCAGACATGGTTTTACTCCCACAAACAAAAGGTTATTACAAATTAGTTTATAGGATAAAGATGCACCTAAAAATACATGTTAGATTATAGGATAAAGATGCACCTAAAAAATACACATATGAAAATCACAACTTTAAACAAGGAAATCTCCACAACTTAAGGAATACTTGCATCAAACAAGACTTACATTCTCTCAGCATTAGGGCCGTACTTCGCAAATCGAACCATGATTTCCCGACCATCTACAACTCTTCCTGTGACCAAATATCAGTGTGAACAACAGCAACATAGGCTACCATCCAAATATTAGTGTGATCACTTACCATCAAGCTTTTCCACTGCTTTTTGAGCCTCATCCTGATACTTGTAGCGCACAAATGCAAAACCCCTAGAATCTCCAGTCCTGAAGCACAAATAAGCATTGTACCAGTCTAAGACTAGAGATATGGCTACATCTTTGTCTATTTTCACATCAAGATAACACTAAGACATCATACATACATCTCGGTTCATATGTAATGTAAGATAATCAGAAGTAACACTTGAAAAGGAGAAATCATTTCCTTCCCACTCTATTTCTTTATATAATGGTAACGAATACCTGCATCCTTCTACCTAACAGTGCAGGTACCCGCTAAAGCTGCTCACCAAGGGGAAGGCAAGTAGGAAGAAATAACACAACTTAAAATAATAATTTGAATTATGTATTATATTACAACAACATAACAAGTATTATCCCAAAAGTAGAGTCTAGTAGGGGTAAGGAGGCTGTTTTCAAAAAGTATGCATTATATTAATGGTCATTAAATATTATATCAGGATAATATTTGAAAAGTCTGTTTGATAAAGAATATATCAAATGAATTTATATTTTCAAAAGTAGCAACACATACAAAACTCAGACTCGTCATAGTTATAAGTAAATTACATGGTGATTTTATTAGTTTCAAGATGTCGAACAATTTAGATCGTCCTGGAATAAAATGTGTCATATAGGCATCAAATAACGAAGTTGGTGGAGAAAAAATAACACAGCAATCAAATTAACATCACAAATACAATTATGCAAACAATAAGGGTACTGAAAAAGCCGAAGAGACTTCCACTTCGTAAACACGGCCAAATATACAGTAACAATACTATAAAAGTACTTATTAACGCTTCTGCCAAAAAAAACAAGTATGAAAGATACGAACCTTCGGTCTCTAGGGATAAAGACATCGACAACTTTTCCATACTTATCGAATAGAGGAAACAAGTCATCAGCAGTGGTACCTGTACAGGGAAACAGTAATTAACTATCAGATTCAACAACTTTGCTAGAAAAGAAGAAAAAATTGCTAAAAATAGGGAAAGAGAATGGATAATTACGAAAAGTAACGTTGAGAACGAGCAGAGAGTAGGTGTCTTTGATGTCCGGTGGGCCTGATCTACCGAAGTGAGACATCGCCGTTCGCCGGAGTGAAGACAGATAAGGTTGATGAATGGTTAGGGTTTGAGCTATATGGATGCTTGTAGAAGGAAGCCAATGTTGTATATTTGGTATTTTATACCAAATTGCCCTCGATATATTTGCAAAGGTTCAGTTTATGCCTACTATTTGGAGAAAATGATAACAATAGTCCCTTATGTTTTTGGATTGATTTAAATTGGTCTTTGAAATATGAACATGAGCAGTTTTAGTCCTTTAACTAGTGTACCAAAGCACCTTTGTAGTCTCTGCTATGTATATTGATTTATACACAAATAAAAAATTATTATTACTAAAATATAATGATAGAAGATATTTTTACCATATTGATTCTTGACACTTGAAATTACCATTTAATGAATTAGGTTTCTTAGAAAAAGGAAAAAGATGAATAGTGAAATTGAAATTGTGTCTCTTGATTATTGATTTGTAATTTAATGGCATTAATAATTTAATAATGCATAATTGTGCCTATTAACTTAGCTTTATTTCATATTTTTACCCACAAGTAGATACTTAAAATTATATAAATAAATATAAGTCTTATTGGCACAAAACATGCGTAGGACATAAATTGCTATGTAGAATATCACGTAGAACGTGTGTGTCTATTACTTTAAATTTATACAAAGTTAAGTCTCTATTTATGCACACCCAAAAATATTGAGAAAGGCAAATGAGATGAATTGTTTGCCTTTTAACAACTAACAACAAAAAATTGATAATTGCCAAATAATCTTTAAAATGAAATGACATAATCCATAAAAATATTCTTAACTTAGCTTCAATGGATAACTATGTCCTCTAACTTTGAGTGCACAATAAACAATTAAATTTGTATACAGTTGAACAAATAGACACACTTATCCTACATGACATAATACATGTAGGAGTCAGTAGGACGCCACGTATGACACAAAATCGTAATGTATGGTGTCATGTAGGACGAATGTGTCTATTTGTTCAATGTTATACAGTTTAAGTGTACTTGTGCACCAAAAATTAAAGATTATAGTTGTCAAAATCAAGTTAAGTGTCAAAATTAAGATCATAGTCCTCAATAGGTGTGTACATGACCGGGTTGGTTCGGATTTTCTAAATATCAAACCAAATCATTCGTGTAAAACTTTTAAATTATAAACCAAACCAAAATAATGAAATTTGGACTTTTTGGGTTGGTTCGAGTTTTTCAAATACCAAACCAAACCATTGTGTCAAATTCTAAATTTATAAATCGAACCAAACTAATAAACTTCAAATTTTTCCAGATTTTTAGATTTTCGGTACAAACATATAACTAACTTGTGCTCCAAATATATCTTTAGTCCAACTAAAATACAATTATCTAAGGTGTTTCTTAAAAATAATAACACAAAATATGAGATAAGTATTAATGACACGAAAGTATTCAATAAAAAATAATAATGAAAACATCGTACAAAATAAATATTGTAAAGTCATAACGAAAATAATCATAATTTAAAAGTACATTATGCTAAATTAAGTTTAATAAGTATTAGTTACATTACTTAATATTTAAGAAAAATTAAAATTAGATTATTATTTTAATTGTCTAAATTAATGTAAAACCAAAGAACAAATATTTAACATCATTGTCATTCTTAGTGTTGAATTGATTTTCTCTTTGCATTAGAACTAGTTTGATTTTGATTTAAGTTTTATTATAATCATCAACATCTATGAACTATAATCTTTATTGAATCATTCCGAATTCTAAGTTTTAAACTTGAAATAATATATTAAATAATAAAAACTATGAAATAGTATAAAAAATATTTTTAAATGATTTCAAAGTAAATATTTTTATTTATAAAATAAAAATTTTAAATTACATATATAATGCCGGTTTGATTTAATCTTGGGTTAATTTTTTTTAGTTAAAACCAAACCATCCTAAATATAGTTAAATCTTTTTTTTCAATACCAAACCAAATTAAATCAAATCATTAGTCGAGTTATTTTTTATTTGACTCAATTTGTAATTTGGTTCAATTTTTTAGGTTATCAAAATCAAGTTGTGTCATATTATATCAAATAAAATCATTAGCCTCCTTCATGTCAAAGGCCCATGTTATGGAAGTAGCAGAGGCGGCCTGCCCATCATCAAAGCAAGCCCAAGTCCATGCAAGAAGGCCCTCCAGATCTGCCCAAATGATGTTCAGCGGTCTGCGCTAAGGCGCAACGGCTTTCGCGCAGCTGCTAGCCTTTCCCACACTCAATTAATATTTGTAGTAATTATTGTTTATGTATTTTAAAGAAGAATTTTCTTTAAAAAAACATATAAGAGTAATGACCAAAATGAATAAAGTTATCTCAAGAACACCTATAGTGCTACAAAAGTTCTATTTTCAGACACGATTAACTAAAAAATTGTTTATATCGATGTCATTTTCTATATTAGAGTTTATCTATACGTTCTAGAAAAAATCACTACAACTTGAAAGCATAATAATATAAAATCTAAGTATCATTATATCAATATAATAATAAAATATGTTTTAAAACAAAATAATAATAATTAAAAAAAAAAAGTTAACTTCTGAGGCATGCGTTTTGTATGTTTGAAATTTGTGCTCCAGATTTTAGAATTTACGCCCTATGAATCTACACCTTCAATTTGTGCACCAAAACGTGTTTGATATGTCCTATACCCAGACTCACCCCAAATTTTTTTCGAAAACATCATTAGAAGTGACAAGTAAAAATGAAATCTAATTTTAGAATAATGGATAATTAAAAGTAAACAAAGAAAAGTATTTAGACATATATAATTTTGGCATAATATATAAATATGCTCATTGACCTGACTTCAGTCGACATTTATACTTTCCAACTTTGAGTGTACACAAGTAGACACACGTGTCTTATGTGACATAATACACTTAGAATGTCATGTAGACACAGAATCGCCATGTAGAACGTGCGTCTTGTAGGACGAATGCGTCTATTTGTTTAATTTATATAAATTTAAGTGTCTATTTGTGCACATCAAAAATTAAAAATCATAGTTAACCATTAAAGTTAAATTAAGCATCATGTTTACTTTATTGAATGTTTATTCTACTTTTTTTGTACAAAATTATTAATAGGTGTAGTGTTTAAATAATGGGTAAAATAGTCCTTCAATATTTAGAGATATTTTGGTAATTTTGCTTTTCAATTTAGGTTTTTTCCACTTTTACAATGGTATGATAGGATGATAATATGATTTAAAGGTCAAATGCTCATTTTTGGAAATTGACACATGATTTTGGTAGGTACCATTGAGCGAGCTCCGAGCTAGGAGCTCACGTTGAGTATTAGGCGTATGTTTATAATGCACAATCGGACATCTAAGATGAAGTTTCACGAAACTAAACCCTATACATGAATCTCAAGACGTTTTGTTATTGTCCATTCTGAATGAGTTCCCTAAATAACCTTTTAAAAGTTTTAAAGGTTATTTATTAAACCAGAGATCTAGGTCAAGAGGACAACAACAACACTTAAATGTAACATGACTCTGAAATAAAGCAGACACAGGAATGTTAATACCACTCTATGCTTTTTTATTGTTTATTACATTAGGCACTTTGTCAAGGTCAAGCAGATATTGCTTTTCGCTCAGCTACCTCATTGCAAAGAGCTCGTAACGAGTGGGTGCTCGATCTTGAGTTTTACCCCACTCCAATTATAGTTGTCTAGATTATATATAAATACTTTTTGTTTACGTACTGAACACGAGAAAATAAATAAGAAACTATTTAATTTTCGAATATGGAACAGAGACCCTGCGTGTTTGACTGTTTCTTCTTGAAATAATTCCACAGTACATGGCCCACGATAGTACCTTGAGTCTTGACAGTCATGGACATTTTAGAAGACTTGTGAATAATTCCAAGTCTTTCTAACTCTACCCGTATTTTACAAGTTGGAGAACTAAATGCCATTGACTTACAAAGACTTAGTTATAATTCATTACAATATAAATACAAGTATAACCATGCACAACTTCTATCACAAACCAAAAATAATCTTTTAATTATTAGCAATGATGATAGTTCCCACAATATTTAATTTCCTTCAGTGTGTTACATGCTTATATCTTTTCACAGTTACATTTGCTACTACTGAGGAAGCAACTGCTCTTCTAAAATGGAAAGCAACTTTCCAAAACCAGAACAATTCCTTATTGGCTTCGTGGACGCTAAGTGGACCTGCTGGTACCAATAGCATTGGAGCGGTGAGTTCTAATGCATGCGACGACTGGTATGGAGTTACATGTTCTATCGGTAGGGTAAACATGTTGAATATGACAAATGCTGGTATCATTGGCACACTGTATGATTTTCCATTTTCATCACTCCCTTTTCTTGATTATCTTGATCTTAGCATGAACAACCTCTCTGGCACTATCCCACCTGAAATAGGAAAGCTCACTAATCTTGGCTATCTTGACTTGTCCTTCAATCAGATTTCGGGCATAATCCCACCACAAATCGGCTCATTAACAAAGCTTGAGACCCTCCACATCTTTAACAGCCAATTAAATGGTTCCATTCCGGAGGAAATAGGTCACCTAAGGTCTCTGACTGAGCTAGCTTTGAATTCCAACTTTCTTAGTGGTTCATTTCCTGCTTCATTGTGGACTTTGGACAAATTGTCTTATTTGCATCTGTATGAGAACCATCTTTCTGGTTCCATTCCAGCAGAAATAGGAAAAATTGTCAATCTCCTTCAACTTTTTCTTGATTCAAACAAGTTAGCTGGTCATATTCCTCCAGAAATTGGAAAACTTGTCAATCTCGTTCGATTTTATCTTCATTCAAACCAATTAACTGGTCATATTCCTGCCGGAAATAGGGAAGATGAAGTCACTTCAGGAGTTAAGTATAAGCACAAACAATTTTTCTAGTCCAATTCCCAAAGCTATAGGAGAATTAACTGAGCTCCAGTACCTTCATTCAAACCAACTTTCTGGTCCCATTCCTAGAAAATTGGGGAACCTGAAACAACTGAATGATCTACAGTTATCCACTAATCAACTTACCGGTCCAATTCCTACTTCTTTTGGCAATTTGAGAAACTTGCAAACTTTGTTTCTGCGTGTCAACAAACTTTCTGGTTCTATACCAAAAGAACTTGCATATTTGGACAACTTGGTAGTGATAGAAATGGATGAAAATCAGTTTTCAGGCCATTTGCCTGAGAATCTTTGCCAAGGTGGGAAACTTGAGGACTTCACAGTGAATAGTAACAAGCTGACAGGGCCAATACCAAGAAGCTTGAGCAACTGCTCCAGTTTCAAAAGGGTTCGCTTTGATAACAACGGTTTTACTGGGAATTTATCTGAAGCTTTTGGTAACTATCCGGAGCTGCAGTTCATTGATTTGAGCGACAATGATTTTCATGGCGAACTCAGCAGCAACTGGGGGAAATGCAAGAATTTGACTACTTTTTGGATAGCCAGAAATAACATTAGCGGTAGCATACCACCAGAGATTGGAAACATCAAAGGTCTTTCGCGACTTGATCTTTCAGCAAATCATTTGGTTGGGCAGATACCAAAGGAATTTGGAAAATTAACCTCTCATAATCTCTCATTGAAAAACAACCAAATTTCTGGCAATATACCTCAGGAACTTGGGTCACTGACAAAGTTAGAGTCCCTTGATCTATCAGACAATAGATTGAATGGGTCGATCCCAACGTTTATAGGAGATTACCAACACCTGTTTCACTTGAACCTCAGTTGTAACAAGTTTGGCCAGAAAATTCCAAAGGAGATAGGGGGTATAACTCATCTTAATGTACTTGATCTGAGCCATAATCTTCTTGATGGAGAAATACCTGCTCAGTTTGCTAGTTTGCGGTACTTGGCGAACTTGAATCTGTCCCACAACAGCCTTTCTGGCCACATTCCTGAAGAATTTGATAGTTTGACTGGTTTGCAGGATGTTGTATTGTCATACAACGAGTTGGAAGGGCCAATCCCTAATAATAAAGCTTTTATGAATGCCTCATTAGAAGGTAATAAAGGTCTTTGTGGCAATGTGACTGAATTCCAACCTTGCGAAAGGCCATCTTCTATGGTGAAGAAGCACTCAATGGCGAAGGGACATAAACTCATCCTCATTACTGTACTTCCTATTCTGGGAGCATTAGTGCTGCTTTGTGCTTTCGCTGGTTCTCTCTTTATGTGTGACCAAAGAAGAAGAATTGGAGACGTTGAAAGACGGGATTCCATTGACAAAGATGATGGTCTGCTTTCAATATCCTCATTACATGGAAGTTCATTATACTGGGATATCTTAAAAGCCACAGAGGAGTTTGATGCAACATTTTGCATTGGGAAAGGAGGGTTCGGAAGTGTTTACAAGGTAAATCTTCCATCATTGGGAAATGTAGCTGTGAAGCGACTTCATTCTTCACTTGAGATTAAGCATCACAAGAGCTTCATGAATGAGGTAAGGGCATTGACAGGGATTAAGCATCGGAACATTGTGAGACTCTATGGCTTTCATTCTAATGCACAACACTCGTTCTTGGTTTACGAGTATGTGGAGAGGGGGAGTTTGTCTAGTATTTTGAGCAACGAAGTAGAGTCCAAGAAATTGGATTGGCTTACAAGGGTGAATATCATCAAAGGTGTTGCTTATGCTTTATCTTACATGCACCATGATTGCTCACCACCAATTGTTCATCGGGACATGTCAAGCAGTAATGTTTTGCTTGACTCCGAGTTTGAAGCTTGTGTTTCAGATTTTGGCATAGCTAAGATTCTCAAGCCAGACTCATCCAATTGTACTGCACTTGCAGGCACATATGGCTATGTAGCACCAGGTAAGAT
This sequence comes from Solanum pennellii, assembly GCF_001406875.1. Taxonomy (NCBI): domain Eukaryota; kingdom Viridiplantae; phylum Streptophyta; class Magnoliopsida; order Solanales; family Solanaceae; genus Solanum; species Solanum pennellii. The sequence goes on along the minus strand of NC_028640.1, from coordinate 70,753,550 downwards.
CTAACTTCTTATCCTTTTTTTAGTTCATGAACTATATCTGCACACTACACTCTATATTGTTTCCATCTCATTTGCAACTTTATTGTTTCAGAGCTTGCCTACACATTGAAGGTGACGGAGATGTGTGACGTCTACAGCTTTGGAGTATTAGCATTGGAGGTAATCAAAGGAAAGCACTTCGGGGAATACCTTGCTCTTCTAGCAAATCCATCAACAAGAGATGTGCAGCTAAGCGATTTGCTAGATGAACGCCTTCCACATCCTGAGGATGAAGTAAAAGAGTTTTTGGTTTTCATCGTCAAGCTAGCAATCTCGTGTTTGGTTGAAAATCCAAAATCAAGGCCAACAATGCACTTCATTTCTCATATGTTATCAATGGATCCACCCAATCATCAGATTCCATGAAAGTGAGATTCCTCGAGATGTAAGGTGCCGTTGTTTGGAAAAGATTATGCTCGGCACCAAGTGGTTGTGAATTAGTAACAAGTTTGTTGATCAGAACTTCCATAGCAAAACATTATTAAGACTTGCTTTTTGTATTGTTGAGTTGCTTATATAGATTACTTATTTTAACCTGAAAGATTCAGAGCCTCCGTACTAGAATATATACAAATTATAGTATACTATATANTTGGGACTTGATCTTTCAGCAAATCATTTGGTTGGGCAAATACCAAAGGAATTTGGAAAATTAACCTCTCTGGTTGAGCTCTCATTGAAAAACAACCAAATTTCTGGCAATATTCCTATAGAACTTGGGTCCCTGACAAAGTTAAGAGTCCCTTGATCTATCAGACAATAGATTGAATGGGTCGATCCCAACGTTTATAGGAGATTACCAACACCTGTTTCACTTGAACCTCAGTTGTAACAAGTTTGGCCAGAAAATTCCAAAGGAGATAGGGGGTATAACTCAACTTAATGTACTTGATTTGAGCCATAATCTTCTTGATGGAGAAATACCTGCTCAGTTTGCTAGTTTGCGGGACTTGGCGAACTTGAATCTGTCCCACAACAGCCTTTCTGGCCACATTCCTTAAGAATTTGATAGTTTGACTGGTTTGCAGGATGTTGTATTGTCATACAACGAGTTGGAAGGGCCAATCCCTAATAATAAAGCTTTTATGAATGCCTCATTAGAAGGTAATAAAGGTCTTTGTGGCAATGTGACTGGATTCCAACCTTGCGAAAGGCCATCTTCTATGGTGAAGAAGCACTCAATGGCGAAGGGACATAAACTCATCCTCATCACTGTACTTCCTATTCTGGGAGCATTAGTGCTGCTTTGTGCTTTCGCTGGTTCTCTCTTTATGTGTGACCAAAGAAGAAGAATTGGAGACGTTGAAAGACGGGATTCCATTGACAAAGATGATGGTCTGCTTTCAATATCCTCATTACATGGAAGTTCATTATACTGGGATATCTTAAAAGCCACAGAGGAGTTTGATGCAACATTTTGCATTGGGAAAGGAGGGTTCGGAAGTGTTTACAAGGTAAATCTTCCATCATTGGGAAATGTAGCTGTGAAGCGACTTCATTCTTCACTTGAGATTAAGCATCACAAGAGCTTCATGAATGAGGTAAGGGCATTGACAGGGATTAAGCATCGGAACATTGTGAGACTCTATGGCTTTCATTCTAATGCACAACACTCGTTCTTGGTTTACGAGTATGTGGAGAGGGGGAGTTTGTCTAGTATTTTGAGCAACGAAGTAGAGTCCAAGAAATTGGATTGGCTTACAAGGGTGAATATCATCAAAGGTGTTGCTTATGCTTTATCTTACATGCACCATGATTGCTCACCACCAATTGTTCATCGGGACATGTCAAGCAGTAATGTTTTGCTTGACTCCGAGTTTGAAGCTTGTGTTTCAGATTTTGGCATAGCTAAGATTCTCAAGCCAGACTCATCCAATTGTACTGCACTTGCAGGCACATATGGCTATGTNTTTTAACCTGAAAGATTCAGAGCCTCCGTACTAGAATATATACAAATTATAGTATACTATATACTGATGTTAAGTAATAAAAGCAAGTTCCATGTTTTATGAGTACTGCTGATGTTAATTTAAATAGTGAAAAATCTTGAACTGTGAATGCTTCTATAATTTGAAACACTCTGTAAGTTGAGTGTCAATTGATTGGACACTCTGGTTCACCCCACTAAGCACCAAAGCATAGCTGCATTCCCTGATGTTAAGAACTTGCCACAAAAGCAGCATCACATTGATAATAGTCTAATAACAACATCTTTTTGAAGTTGATCAAACCACATTTCACTGTTAGACATTCTGCTGATCCCTATAGAAACTAATTGACAATTATAACTATAGAAAGCTAAAGCCTTCAATTAAGATTCCAAACCCGAGCACCATATTGGCAATGGAATCCTCAAGCAAGAAATCCCACTCTCGAGTTGAACAAGTAGAAACATGTGTCTAGCGTGGGAATTTGTCTACTACCTAGGATGTGTGTGTCTACTTATTCAATTTTATACTAGCTTAAGTATCTTTTCATGTCTATCTAAAGTTAGAGGATATAAATATCAGTTAAAGTTAAGTTAACGAACATATTTGTCTATTATGCTAATTTAGATGCAAAGTTAAATGTTGGACAAGCCTTCATTCTTGAACAGAGACCTCTGCAGTTCCAACTTAATCAAGCCGTTGAAATTTCTACAATCTAACTTGTTTTCAAAATTGTTTTATTTTATGTGAACGGAACTTGCAATAATTTCACCCCATATAGCTCATGAAGATGATACAACTCATGTTAGTCAATGCCAAAGACTTGCAAAATTTCCAAAAAAATTGATAGAAAATCTCCCATTATTTCCACAAATTTAAAGCTTGGCCAATTGAAATGTTTCTACAAACATTTGTTTTTCTTTGGTATTTACTTTCATGGATAGTGAGACCATTGACTTGAAGTCGTTCTACACGTAATTCACAAGGTGAGAAATAAATGCTATTGACTCACCAAAACTTATAACACTTTGTTTGAATGGTTGTTACGTGTTGTTTCATAATGTATTTATTATATTATATTATATTGTATCGTATTGTGGATACATTGTATTGTTCTTTGCCGTTACATAATGTCATACATCAACAATTTGACTGATAACATAATAAAATAGGATTATTACGATATACTAGATGAGACTTTTTCTTCATATGAGGTTAACCATCGCAAAAGCCTCATGAATGAGACAAGGATCAAGCATCGGAACATTGTGAAACTCTATGCCTTTCTGTTCAAATGCACAACACTCATTCTTGGTTTACGATTACATGGAGAAGGGGAGCTTATCTAGTATTTTGAGCAATGCAGTAGAGTCCAAGAAATTGGATTGGCTTACAAGGGTGAATATCATCAAGGCCAACAATGCACTTCATCTCCAGTATGTTGTCAATGGATCCACCTGTTTCTCAAATAACTTCTATGAAGGCGAAAAACGTCCCCGAGATGTAAGGTGTCTATGTATGGAAAAAAGAAGAAGCAAGTTTTGAAACCAAGTACGGTTGTGAAGTAAGTAAGAATAAAAAGCTATTATTACTAGGACTAGTATTTGTGTATTTTATTGTTACTTCTGCTTATCTAGTTTAGTGTTTCAACCTGAAGGATTCACTATAGTGGATACAATATCAAGTTGAAGGTAACATTTCAATTTTCTTGTGCCAATAAATGCTAAGAAAAATAGTTTTATGTTTGCTAAAGATGAACAAGTTAAAGATATAGTAATACTTGTAAGTTGTAACATTTGGTATACATTGCAATGCATTTCAAATAATGATATTTTAAAGATGAAAATAGAGAGTATTATGCATCAAACTTATAACATCATGGATGTATGCATAAATTTAGAGAGTCTATAGTTGTAAAATACTGGAAACATTTCACTTGTGTTACTAGAGAAACAAATTTCTCTGTTATTTTTAAATAAGTTTCCACATAAACGGCCTTACATAGAACACTCAAGGGGCATTAGAGTCTGTTTAAATGGGCTTATAGCTTTTGATTTATAAGCCAAAAAGACACCTAAGTTATAAGGAATTTTGACTTTTAGTTTTGTCTTCAACTTATAAAACACGATCTAATATTAATCCGTGCTTAGGAAAAAAATTCATTTTTTTCTATTGACACTACGAAATCCCCTAATTTGTGCAGTCTTGAAATGTATTAGTAATAAAAAATTGATGGATAAATTTGAATATANTTTAATATTAATCCGTGCTTAGGAAAAAAATTCATTTTTTTCTATTGACCCTAATTTGTGCAGTCTTGAAATGTATTAGTAATAAAAAATTGATGGATAAATTTGAATATAAAATCTTAGGTATTTCACGTTAGAACGCTATCAATGACAAAAAAACAAATAAGAGATGATCTGCTAATAACAAAGATATGAATTGACCAAAAGTAAGGCAAATTTATAAATGAGAATTAGCATAAATTTGAGACGATTTATTAACGGAAAATGTATGAATAGACGAAAAGTGTAACAAGGGCAAATTTGCAAAATGTTGTCTTTCAAATTTGGCTAAAACTAAAATCAAGATGACTAAGAGCCTGGATCAACATATTTTATGTTTTGTAAAGTTAAAATAGTTTTTTAAGTAATTTCATAACGTTTGAATAAAATAAAATAAAAAATATTTATAAGCACTTGTTTTTAAGTACGACTAACAAAAGTAAGCCAAAAATCAATACAAACAGGTTCTAAAAACTTTCGAATGGAGTTATTTTTAAGTGATTTTAAATCAAAGTAGCTTTTTAAGCATTTTTTTAGTGTTAGAGTATTAAAAAAATGTGTTTTTTAAGCACTTGTTTTATGGGCAACTTTCATATATAGCAAACACAAAACTCAAATTTGTATGTTATGGCAAAATTTGCATAATTGCGCTCCATAGCAAACATCTATATGTATAATTCACTATACATATATAACTGAAAGCTATGCCTATTTCGCTATACAATTGGGCAGGGAATATACAATTGAATCGAATTGTATAAAACGAGAAAGAGAGAAATTATATACAATTTGAATTGTATAAAACGAGAAAGAGAGAAAGGCAAAGGAGACTTGGATAGGGAAATATTTGTATTGTATAATTATAAATGTGTGAGACGATTATATACAATTTGAATTTGTATAAAACGAGAAAGAGAAAAAGGCAAAAGAGGCTTGGGCAGGAAATATACAATTGAATTGAATGGTATAAAACGAGAAAGAGAGAAATTATATACAATTTGAATTTGTATAAAACGAGAAAGAGAAAAAGGCAAAAGAGGCTTGGGCAGGAAATATACAATTGAATTAAATGGTATAAAACGAGAAAGAGAGAAATTATATACAATTCGAATTTGTATAAAACGAGAAAGAGAGAAAGACAAAAGAGACTTGGGCAGGGAAATATTTGTGTAGTATACTTATAAGTGTATAGGACGGAATATATATATATTTGCATGTGTATATACAATTTTCTCTCGCTTTATACAAACAGAAATACAATTTATACATTTCTATTGTATAAAGCGAGAGAGGCGAGCGACAGAGAGCAAGCAAGAATATGAGGGAGAGAGGCGACTGACAAACAGTTTGCTATAGAACACAAATAAATCAAATGATAGCTATTATATTTATTTTACATTATTATTTAGTCATTCTATGCAATTATCTCAAAGTTTTATGGATGGCAAAAACTGCTTAGTTATGGTTCAAATGTGAGATTTTTTCGTCTTACAAATTTTGTATATTCACCGGCTTTTCTACTATTCAGTATACAATATTTTGTAAATATATACTCCCGCCGTTTCATAGATGGCTGGAGGGAGTAACATGAATATAAACATAAATAAATTGCAAACATTATGATATATAATATTAAATATTATTCTTATAAACTCTATTAAACGAGATGCTATGATTTAATTTGATTGATTGTGTTACCACTCCACGCGAGGGCCCTATTGTAGATCAACAGTGATTTTTGTGTGTTTAAAAAGGGAAGAAGGAATGTGGAAAAAATTGACTCCCAACTCATCACCCTGCATTTTCGAGTCTTGACAATCATATCCTCCTCCTGCCCACACAGAGAAGAAGAAAAATGGCAAGTCTTACAGTTCCGGCAGAAGTTCCTTCAGTCGCTGAAGACTGTGAACAACTCCGATCTGCTTTCAAAGGTATTGAAGTCAACTTATAATACCATTAAATCTCTCAACAACGAATATACAGATTCACTACTTTGATTTTTCTAGCATATTCTAAATTCTGTTTACTATCTTTTGCGATTATAGAGATCTTAATTTTTTTTAGATTGATCGGTGATGTTAACTTCAAAATTGATATTTGAAGTTTAACTTCTGGAATGATTTGATTGTTACAGGATGGGGAACGAATGAGAAGTTGATTATATCAATTTTGGCTCATAGAAATGCGGCTCAACGCAAATTGATTCGACAGACTTATGCTGAGACTTTTGGGGAAGATCTACTTAAAGAGTTGGACAGAGAACTTACTCATGATTTTGAGGTCATTTTCATAATTACAGAATAATGTTTGAATTCTTAGTTGATTATTTGAGTTTCTGAGTTACTCTCTGTGATCAAAGGCAGATCTATGACGTGAATTACGTATACACGTTATCCGTATAGTAAAACCATGCTTATTCTGAACCTGGTGACTCTAGATCATGGATTCAACTTCGATTTTTGATCAGAGACAGATCTATGAAAAATATGTATTAGTATGTCAAAATATGAAAATGTGTACACATATAATAAAATCATACGTGTTTTGAATTCACTGACTCGAGATCCTGGATTTGCCTTTTGACTTTTTGATCGTATGTGAACTTTGATCAGAAATGATAACCAACACTTGTACTTGTGTTTTTTCTTGAATGTTTCTCGCAGAAATTGGTGGTAGTATGGACACTGGATCCTGCAGAACGTGATGCCTATTTGGCTAAGGAAGCTACTAAGAGATGGACAAAAAGCAACTTTGTACTTGTGGAGATAGCTTGTACCAGATCTCCTAAAGAACTGGTTTTGGCAAGAGAAGCTTATCATGCTCGTAACAAGAAATCTCTCGAAGAGGACGTTGCTTATCACACTACTGGGGATCACCGCAAGGTATATCATTCAAAGCATTCTAATTGCAAGTAGTCTTATTTGTAGCTCTGTATCCGAGTCCTTAACAATAATTCATTAAGTTGTTGTCAAATTAAATGAGGTTTGAATGGTGCCCATGAAGCATTTGCTCTGTTTTTGGAGATCTAAAGACATATAATCGACAAAGTTCTTGTTATTGCAACATATTCTCAAGGCAAGAATGTCTTTGTGCCACATAGCAATGTAGGGTGTATCTAATGTTCATTGAACTCCATGTTTGTTTGGATGAATAGTGACAGTGAATTAACTTTGTGGATTGATCATTTAAGTTTCCAACTTCTTACAGCTTTTGGTACCTCTTGTGAGCTCCTACCGATATGGAGGAGATGAGGTGGACTTGCGACTTGCTAAAGCAGAATCTAAAGTGCTGCATGAGAAGATCTCCGATAAGGCTTACAGTGACGATGAGGTCATTAGAATTTTAGCCACAAGGAGCAAAGCGCAACTCAATGCTACTTTGAATCATTACAAAGATGAATATGGTGAGGATATCTTAAAGGTACAGATTCATCCGTTGCTTCATTTCTTTTAGTCATACGCCTTTCTACTGTAGGACTGGCTTTTTATTTCTGCTATATTGAGTTATTGAGTTCTTTTGTCAATGTGCAGCAATTGGAAGATGATGATGAGTTTGTTGCACTATTGAGGGCCACCATAAAAGGTCTTGTCTACCCCGAGCACTATTTCGTGGAGGTTCTTCGTGATGCAATTAACAGGAGAGGAACAGAGGAAGATCATCTAACCCGAGTTATCGCTACAAGGGCTGAGGTCGATCTGAAGACTATTGCTAACGAGTACCAGAAGAGGGATAGCGTTCCTCTGGGTCGCGCCATTGCCAAAGATACAGGAGGAGATTATGAGAATATGCTGGTGGCTTTACTTGGACAAGAGGAGGAATGAGAAGAGGATTGGCTCACTTCTGTTTTATAATGACCAGAATAAATATGCCCATGTATTTCAGAGTTGGCATGTGTTTGATGATTGAGTGTGGTCTGTTTCACATGAGCTTTTAGTCCTTTTCTTCTTGTGAGAAACTTTGAATATGAAACATTGTGCTGTCTAAAAATGTTTTCTAATGATTTGCAGCCACTACAATAATCTTCAACTACGCCTAACTTTCAAGCAAGTTGAGATCTATCAATGTCACTTCATCTAATCTAATCTTACTTCAATTTATGCATAATANATTGTGCTGTCTAAAAATGTTTTCTAATGATTTGCAGCCACTACAATAATCTTCAACTACGCCTTACTTTCAAGCAAGTTGAGATCTATCAATGTCACTTCATCTAATCTAATCTTACTTCAATTTATGCATAATACAAGACAAAGCTAACTCCTTGATGTTAAATACACCAGATAAGCACGAAAATCGTAACCAGTAATAGAAAACAGGAACTTAATTAAAGATGAGTCAAAAGACTGTCACCATCCCTTACAATCTTACACATCTTAAAGTTTGAGCAAAAAAGCATCATACAAAGAGGCATCAACCAAAATTGTTGCATGACATACAACAGTCTAATATGTTACTGATCACCTTAATAGGATCGTAGATAAGATACATTCCACATCCAGTTACCTAAATCGATAAGGTAATAGTAAGAGAACAACAACATTTTACTCTCACTTGGAGCATTACTTCTTCAGTAGTCGACGAGAGAAGATCTTCTTGCAGTATGGACTGGTTCGCAGGAGAAGCATGTGAGGCCGCACAGCATGAAGCAACAAAGTTCGAGCCGGTCCCTGATTCAACGTAAAAGGTACAAGGAATAAGAATGCAATCACTGAAACAGTCACCTGGTTTTTTTAAACAGATTTTCCCTATGTAACTACTTTGAACATAAAAATTAACGACACTTGGTATTAAATCAGAGCTTGAAGAATCCCAAGTATATGGAAACAAGAAGTTTAAAACATGCAAGTGTCTACAGAAACATAACAAGTTCAAATGCTAACCTTAGTAACGCCAAGTGCAGACTGAATCACGTAGTTAGCAAAGGGATCTTGCAGCAATTGATCAAAATGTGGTTCTGAGACTAACTCATTGATGATTTTCGACCTGCCTTCTTCAAAACACTTCAGGAGCTTTTCAATAACATGACTGCTAAACTTTTGCCTTGAGAGGTATACATAATGCCTTTCAAACTGAGAGAGCAACATGGCAGCAACAGAGGGTATCTTTAACTCTATTATGAATTGAATAACATAATTCCTGTATCATGAGTTGAGAAAATTCCAATAAGTTCTAGAAAGGGAACGGAACCGAAAGACGACACAAAATGACTATGCAGGCAATACCTCATGTTGCAGCAAGGAAAAGATAAAAATCACAGCATATATATTTCTCTTGATGTTAAAAAGAAAATATTTATGAAATGCAGGCATAGTTCAAGAAGACAAAGTAAAATAGATTGAAGAGTTGCTTGTTTGTGGTGCACTTGGGGATTAAATCAGAGGCAGAAAATGTCACCATTGAACTCCCTATCATGACCAAAAAGAGAAAAAGAAGAACTCCACTACCAGTAGAGTGAAACAATCTAGACCACTCATTCCTTGAGCGAGTTCTGGTAATGAAAGTACAGAAATGGGATTACCTCGCAATATAGGAAGGAATGTGTACAAGATAATCAAATGAATTTTAATGTTGTTCAGATGTTCCATTAAAAAGAAGTCCAAAAACAATCAAGTACTATTCGTCTCGGTAGTTATTTCCGAGTTTGTTGGAATCATCTTTCCAATGGATGACAGTTAAATTTGTCAATTGAATACATACCTAAAAGTTGATGTGATATACAAAACCATAAGAGGCCAACTGCTGAGCCATATTCTATAAACACTCTCACACACTTCTATGAGTCTGCTGGCATTTGATTACTGCTAATCTATATCAAGAGGCTAGTGCCTCAAATGTGGTAACATGGTTATTTAACATGATCCTGGAAGAATATAACACTTACAAGGGTGCAGATAACTTGAAAATATGCAGGCATTCTAAATGTTTCCAAAATTTGAACTAGTAGTACACACATTAGAACAGTAAAAAAACACTGTGTGCCATCATGTGATACTTAATCAGAATGAGTTTTTTCAGCAAGTCCCTTTTGCCTCTAAAATATCTTAGGAAGGTTCTGAGCTAAAAGATCAATTAAGTAAAGAACCAAAGTAGAAGTTCTGAAGTTTACCCAAAAGGATCTTGAGCAAGCTTAAGCCCATTAGTGCAAATCTCAGCAAGCAACTTGTCACGTTGCTTTCCAGTTGAATAAGTGATGCATTTATTCAGCACGCAGCAACCATAACGATGTGTTGCAATATCAACACAATGCTTAGTCGCGACATCAAAAATAAGCTGCACAGTGATTCATTGGACAGACCAATTTTAGAATAAATAATTTAATACTTTAAAAGCAAATCAGACTATATATATCTTGAGTAGATATTGTACAGATATGGAAACGACAATTGGTTTACGTGCTCAACTAGGGTGATCTCCCCAAGATACTTCGCACTCATGTAGATATTCTGTTCCAATGAATTCCAACAACAACAAAATAGTCTGTTTCAGATACAGTACATCCCATGTGATAAGAAACTAACTTGATGTTGAAAGCAAAGGGGTACATATTTTGACTGAAAGTCTTCAGGGTGTTGAAACTATCAACCTATGAAGCAAAATACCTGAAGAATACAGGTTGTTCAAACTATCAACCTGTGAAACAAAATACCTGAAGAAAAGCACATAACATGCAGATAAACGATTGCCACTCCTTTCACCTTTCTTTATAACTAACAGTATTGAGTTCTTTGTGAATTTAGTGATTATTGCTTTACAAACTTTGTCAAGCACACACAGCGGCCCGCGTCAACATGTACATGTATACCTTCTCAAATCTCAACCCCATCAAAGAAGTGTACATGATTATCACGTCTAAGGAAAACCTTAAGGCCAAATACTAGCTGAGTATGATAGGAAAACTTAATCAGATTAGACAATTTAGAATAATGGAAGAACCAATTGCAACAGAATATCTAGTACACTAGAAATGTATCAAAACGAGAGTATTTTCCCTCTGCTTCTAATAATCAAGCTCTAGCCTGATGTTCTTATTTTGTTAGGATGACAAATTTTGTTTAGTTCCATCTTGATGACTCTGCAGCTCCAATTATCCTCAAGGACTCAGTGATTTTCTGAACAAACATCTGATGCTGACATGCAATATTTTGGTGTTTGGTTGTAGCATTGGTCAACATGTGTATTTCCACTCCATGTTTAAGTGTGGAAAACAGATGAATGACTCTCTAGAACCATCAAGTCAGAATGTAAATTTAATAATACTGCTTTTCAGAAACATTTGTTAGCTAATCTACTATGTTTCAAGACATTATCTTGCCTTCAAGTTGTGCCAACAAGAAGGTGGTCTAATATTAAGCCACTGAGAGTACTCCCAAACAAGTAACTTAGGCACATGAATATATTTTGTTTATCAGATTCTCCACCTAACAAGTCCACTTATGTTCAATCAGAAAATGATGGCACACCTTGTTGTGATCCTTGTTTAAACAATGCAAGCAACGCTGAACCACATGATTTCCATTGACATCCATCATGAGATTAAGAATTCCAGGTTGAAGAGCCCTTATAACTAAGGAAATTTCCAGCCTGGTCTTCATTGTCTCAATTAACTTTTGCACGACACGGGTCCTGAAACAAGAAAATGATTGCAACTTAGTTGAAACAAATGACAGTTCAAGAATCAATAATATGAAAAAAGATTGAGCAGAATTTTGCTGTTCTTACCCATGTGTTGTCCTAGATGTTTTCACAAGCTCTCCTGGATCTTTAGTCACCATGAGCACAAACTCAATTCTCTGCTCATCATTACAGACAGACAGTAGTTTCTGCACGAGATAGTTCCCAAATGGATCCTTCATTAACTCAAAGATATGATGAATGATGCCATTGAATATTATCTGAACATCTTCAGAGGTCCCTTCATCAAATATCCTCTGTAAATACCTACACCCCAGCTGATCTTTTGCTGCCAAATACACATGGTTCTGTATATTTCCATCCTTTAAGGCCAAATCATTTCTACTTGCTCCTCTTGCTTGGAATTCAATCTCCCCTAAACGAACTTCACAAGATTCTCCAGAATGCAATAAGCCATCTCTCGCCGGTTTCTTCTCTTGCAACCTTTCCATTTTAATCTCACTCCTTGTTTTTTTCTTCTGACCCTTTAAACCTCTCTGCTCAGAAGCATATTTTAAGCATTCCCCTTGCATAATGAAACTGTCTTCACAACTGTAACTATCTAGGCTTCTTGAACTTGGCAATGGAGATAAAGGGTGGTTCATTATGCTAGTAGGCCTTTGCTTTGCAATGGAACAATCATATTCAGAACTTAATCCCATCAACTGAGAGCCATGTAACGAGCTAAAGAAACTCCTATCAACACCAACATCATCAAATCCACTGTGCTCTGAGTATCGAACGCCCTCGTTACTACAAGGCCTATTCATGTTACACCAGTAATCATAGTTAATTTTCTCTTTCTGATACTTACAGAGGTCTCTAGACAGAGGATTAAGATGAACAGACCCCATTGAATCACACAAATTCTCTCTCCTATGGCCTAATGCTCCTCCTCCACCTGACCCTTGAAAATCACAAAAACCATGATGAGAATTTCCTGTTCCATTGAAGAAATGATCAACCTTATCATCAATATTCATCCCATAAAATCTCTGAGACAGACCCGTATCAACAACTTTATCAAAATTTTGGTCATTAAACATGTTAGAAGACCAACCAGAACCTCCCAGGTGTAGTGGATGATGAGTGTTATCGAGTACACCACCTTGATGAATATTCTGATCAAATACATTCCAAGATTCATCACCATATAAACCAAATCCACCAGCCAACGAACTCGAACCCGAAGACGAAAACCCCATCATCGCTGTCGCATCACCTTGATCATGATACTGATGATTCAAATACGAAACGTCTCCCTTCAACATCCAAAGCATTTCTTCATGACCCTTCATTTTTCCCTCAATGCCCTTCTCTTTACCTCTATACATCACAACCCAACACTCTTTTACAAGCTAATATTATAACATAAATTACACGTACAACTATTGTAAGACGTTAAACATAGATAAAATCAAGAAACCCAGTAATTAAAACACCCAAAACAATACATTCATATCTTTGATATGTTGGAGAATTTTAGGTACAAAAGATTAAGTTTGTCATTGGGAATTTAAGAAGATCTTTACTCTGTTGTTTTGGGGTTTTGGGTTTTTTTTGAAGAAGATAACAGATGGGTATTTGGTAATGAGTGGGAAGAAGAAGAGGACAGTGCTGGTTATGGTTGTGCTCACGCCATTAAAATGAAGGAGCAAAGTTTCGCAGTATTTGTATTGTATGTACTCAGTAATCACACAGCCAGTAGAAAAAGGAAAGAGAAAGAGAGAGAGAGAAAAGGGTGGCTCTGAATCTGACAAAGCAGGTGGTTTTTTTTTGGTAGGGTGTGTTTGGTGTTAAAAAAAATATTTTGCTAAAACATACGTCTTCTAGTATTTGAGTATTTGATATACTAAGTAAAAAATTTCTTTTATTTTGTATTGTAATTTAATAAAACGTTATGATGTTTGGATAGGAAAATGGGGATTTAGGGATTATAGAATGGGATTAGTGATCAATCTTGATTGTTTTACCTTTTTATAGCATTACGATATCAGTAATTGTCGAGTGGTGTGTTTTGTCCGATTGATTTCTCTAGATAGAAATTGTATAATGGTTGGATTTGAGGATCCACAATTTTACATTTCATATTATTATTATTAAAGAGCTAATGAAGGGGCAGATTGGGGCTAAGGGAGCTTCTAGTGTTTGATACGTAAGTAGAAATATTTATTTATATGTAATTTAATAAAACATTTTGTTGTTTGGAGAGGGAGATGGGGTTTAGGAGATTGCAAAATGGCATTAGTGATGAATCTCGATTACTCCGCCTGTTTGTAGTGTTGCGACACCTGTAATTGACGAGCGGTGTGTTTTGTCCGATTAATTTCTCCACATAGAAGTTCGTGTAATTGTTCGATTTGAGGATCCACATTTCATATTATTTTGAGAATTAAAGAGCTAATGATGGGGCGGATTGGGGTTAAGGGCACTCAGAGAGTAGCTTTCTTATGTTCGATGTGTAAGTAATTTTTTTTATATGTAATTTAATTAAATATTATGATTTTTGGATAGGAAAATGGGGGTGCTAGAATTACAAAATGGGATTAGTGATGAATCTCGATTACTCCGCCTGTTTGTAGTGTTGCAACACCTGTAATTAACGAGCGGTGTGTTTTATCCGATTAATTTCTCCACATAGAAGTTTGTGTAATTGTTTGATTTGAGGATCCACATTTCATATTATTTTGAGAATTAAAGAGCTAATGATGGGGCGGATCGGGGTTAAGGGCACTCGAAGCCTAGCTTTCTTATGTTCGATGTGTAAGTAATTTTTTTTTATTTAGAAGTAATTTAATAAAATATTATGATGTTTGGTTTAAAAATGGGGGTTTGGGATTACAAAATGAAATCAGTGATTAATTTTGATTGTTCCACCTCTTTGTAACGTTACGACAACAGTAGTTGTCAAGCGGTGCATCTTGTCCGATATATTGTTCAATATAGAAGTTGTGTAATGATTGAATTCGAGGATTCAAATTTCATATTATCTTAGAAATTAGAAAGTTAATTAGCGAGAGAAATGGTTAAGAAATAATGTCCTTCGCACCAAACATACCTTTAGTAATCTCTTGTTCCAACTTTTTTTTCTTAATAATTATGGAAAAGATAAAAGAAACGATTTTTTTAATTGATGGTGATTGCTGAGAAATTACAGATAATATAATTTAGATTTAACTAGTTTTAGTATTTCTTAACCAAGCTTTGATTTTTCAGTTATTATACTATGTTTAGTAGCTACTCCAAAGCCTAAGCTTAATCAACTCTTTTAACCGACTTGCTATTTTTTCTCTCATCAAGTGAAAGAACAAAAAATTCCCTTTAATTATGTCTTAATAATCTATTAAAAATTTAAAATATGTAGGAGATTATTGTGGCTAGTAAATTTATTTGATCTTGAAAATTTATATCTCATAACATGTTTGACCAAGCATTTAATAGTTTCTTATTTTAGAAAATATATTTTGTAATACTTTTAGAAAAAGTGCTTTAAAAAATAGTATATTTGACTAACTACTTTTTCTAATATTAGGACAATAACTTGAGCCGATCATGGTTTTAAAAAATTATTTGAATCACTATTATTTTTTTGCTTTCTCTGCTTCTAGGAAAAATAAAATTTTACTACTATTCAAAAATATTTATTATTATCTTTCTAAAAATGTGGTGAAACATTTTAATTCTCTAAATAAATAAATAATTGTCCAAAACTTAGTTGTTAGTACCTTTGATTCTGGATCTAGTAACTAGAAATCCGTTAATAGAAGTATAGAACCTATTCTTCTGTAAATCTAATCATAACAAGATTTTAATTAAGAGTTAAAAAAATCACCTTTTACATGTATTTTTTTCTCTCTATAAAATATGTATCAAAATAATATCTGTTCCAATTAATTTCAAACGAAAAAAAGGGAGTAGAAATTTTGAGTGTTCATTAATGAAGGGGACAAAAGAACAAAAAGGACACAGCCTGATTTACTGAGACAGTTAATACTTCAGAGCCTGTCCATCAAACAAACAAAAAATAAAGGCCTGAAATTTGTTATCCAAATACTTTCTTGAGTTTTATCATTATCATATATAAATAAGATTTTATTATGCTATAATATTAAGTTTGTAAATTTCTAGTAAAATAAAATAGTAACTAATATGCAATAATAATTGACAAAAAAATTGTTGGTATATATGACTCCAAGGGTTGCGAATCTACATCATAATGGAGTTTCTTCTTTTATCACCGAATCAATAGCTCCTTTTAATTACATATTCTTAAACATTAATTTCTTATATAATNAAACTTAGTTGTTAGTACCTTTGATTCTGGATCTAGTAACTAGAAATCCGTTAATAGAAGTATAGAACCTATTCTTCTGTAAATCTAATCATAACAAGATTTTAATTAAGAGTTAAAAAAATCACCTTTTACATGTATTTTTTTCTCTCTATAAAATATGTATCAAAATAATATCTGTTCCAATTAATTTCAAACGAAAAAAAGGGAGTAGAAATTTTGAGTGTTCATTAATGAAGGGGACAAAAGAACAAAAAGGACACAGCCTGATTTACTGAGACAGTTAATACTTCAGAGCCTGTCCATCAAACAAACAAAAAATAAAGGCCTGAAATTTGTTATCCAAATACTTTCTTGAGTTTTATCATTATCATATATAAATAAGATTTTATTATGCTATAATATTAAGTTTGTAAATTTCTAGTAAAATAAAATAGTAACTAATATGCAATAATAATTGACAAAAAAATTGTTGGTATATATGACTCCAAGGGTTGCGAATCTACATCATAATGGAGTTTCTTCTTTTATCACCGAATCAATAGCTCCTTTTAATTACATATTCTTAAACATTAATTTCTTATATAATTGAAAAAAATATAAATTTTTTGAAAATCGCTTATCCAATATCTTAACATGAGGAAAAAGATCTTCACGTGATGAGTTTGATGAAATGATCCATTCCTCTATTCAGTGTGGCGTAGCCACATACTCTATTCAGTGTAGCGTAGCTACATATAGTCTACAATCGTTAATTGAACTATCTTCATTAAAAATATTATCTTCATACAAAATATTTATATATTAAATTTTTTTAATAAAATTTTTTGAATTCAGGTGAATAAGTTAAATTACACTAATTATAATATGATAAATGGCCAAACATTCAATTTCTTGTGTACTAAGCAAAATAATCTGACAGAGTGCCCACTATCGTGCACAGCAACTGCCTGTAATTTTATTTTGCGCAGTATGTCGTACGTACGTACAAAAGGCTGCGGGACGTGGCTATTTTTGTTTCTTTTTTTACTTCACTATTTTTCTGAACTACTTTTTTTCGTTTCAGGAAATTTGTTATTCCAGTCCAAGTGAAATATTGATTCAATTATTATTTACTAAAACGATTTTATATGAGAAAATCAGTTTCTTATTTGCAGAAACCATAAATATAATATTGTTAAGTAGTAAAAAAATACTATATTTGTCCTTTGTTGATAGTTTTTATTTCAGTAATGTCCTTGCCATTATCTAGAAGAGGGGTTTCTTTGTTTATTTCATCATGTTTGATATGCAAGTATAAATATTTATTAAATGTACTTTAATAAAATTTTATGTTGTTTGAATAGAAAAATAGGGTTTTNGTCGTTCGTACGTACTAAAGGCTGCGGGACGTGGCTATTTTTGTTTCTTTTTTTACTTAACTAATTTTCTGAACTGCTTTTTTTTAGTTTCAGAAAAATTGTTATTCCAGTCCAAGTGAAATATTGATTCAATTATTATTTATTAAAATGATTTTATATGAGAAAACCAGTTTCTGATTTGCAGAAACCATAACTATAATATTGTTAAGTAGAAAAAAAATACTATATTTGTCCTTTGTTGATAGTTTTTATTTCAGTAATGTCCTTGCCATTATCTAGAAGAGGGTTTCTTTGTTTATTTCATCGTATTTGACATGCAATAAATATTTATTAAATGTACTTTAAATAAAATTTTATGTTGTTTGGATAGAAAAATAGGGTTTCNTGTTAAGTAGTAAAAAAATACTATATTTGTCCTTTGTTGATAGTTTTTATTTCAGTAATGTCCTTGCCATTATCTAGAAGAGGGGTTTCTTTGTTTATTTCATCATGTTTGATATGCAAGTATAAATATTTATTAAATGTACTTTAATAAAATTTTATGTTGTTTGAATAGAAAAATAGGGTTTTGGGGAGTACAAAATGAGATAAGTGATGAATTTTGATTATTTTGCCTCTTTATAGTATTGCGATATTTGTAGTTATTAACTGTTAAGCCATGCATTTTGTTCGACTGATTTTTCTACATAAAAGTTCGTGTAATGGTTGGATTTGAGGATTCACTGTCCCGCATTTCATATTATTTTGAGAATTAAAGAGCTAATGATGGGGCGGATTGGGATTAAGGGGACTCAGAGGGTAGGTTTCTAATGTTCGATATGTAAAGTAATTTTTTTATTTATATGTAATTTAATAAAATATTATAATGATTGGATATGAAAATGGGGGTTCAGGAATTACAACATGGAATTAGTTATCAATCTTGATTGTTTCGCCATAAATAGTTGTTGAGCGATTTCACAATGTGTCTTATATTTATTGATTTTAATGTCTTTATTTATAATTTGAATAAGTTAAACTTTAGTTGAAGTTAGAAATTAAATTATGTAAAACTTTTTCCAAATTATATCCAAGAAAATTATACAGATGCTTATTTACCCATAATTTGAATGTTGTTGGAGCTGTTCGTTCTCCGTTGAATAAATTGATATAGTTTAAATCTCAAAAAGCTGAAAAGCGTTAACACTAAAATTTTGATCAGAAAAGCACAAATCATTTATTAAAATACTGAATCAAACAATTAAAAATCTATACTGAGATGCTAGTAGTTAGTATCATAGTTTTAGAAATATTTTGTCCTTAGTAATTATTAAATTTGTAATCGATCCTTTTAAAAATTATTTATTAATATTATTTTTCTACTTAGAAACAAATATAATTTTGGTAGGTACTGTGTGTCGGATCACGGAAAATTTCCAGTAATAGAAATAAGTCTTCGCAGTGTTTATTTCTGCTCTGCGTTAAAGCTGAAATGCTGGAAATTCAAAAGAAATTGAAATAATTGTACATCTTCAAACTTATTTTTTCAAGTTTATCAAAAAAAAATAAAAATTGACCTTTGAAATCGTAAAAGTTTGTAACTAAAAATTGTAGAATTTGAGAAAAATTTAGTGATAAATATTGGTAAAAATAGAGTTCTATTTGGATGTGACTACAAGTTAAAAGTATATTTATGAATCTTATGAATGAATCAGATGAAACGTTATATATTTCATTGAAGAATATTCCATAACTCTTCAATATTCACAAAGAGATAATAAAGACATCAATATTGTATTTTATTTCTCAAAGAAATGTCAAATACTCCATAATTTTTTTACATTCACAAAGATATCAAATATTGTCTTTCTCAAAGAAATCTCAAATATTCCATACACATTTGCTTATTCATAAAGATAATATCTGGAATTATCATGTGAACTCTTTGGATATTCATAAGAAGAACAAAACGTACTCACATCGTTTTATCAAAAAAATTATATTTTTTCATATTTTATTTATAATTATAACTTATTTTTAAATTACTTTAAAAATCGTTAAGAATAATATTACTCTTTAAAAATTTAAAACTAAAGCAAAATCAAATGATATAAAAAATAATGTGCATAATTATTACTGATAATCCTTATTCTTTAAGTTATAATTTAAAATTATCTTGACATCCAAAAACAAATCATCACTCAACCATCCACATTAGCCATTCACAAAAATTTGCACTTCATTTTTTTCACATATATATAATCACTTGATCAAAATATTTTTTTAAAATTATAAATATTAATTTATAAAATTGTATACTACTTGAATATAATATGTACCTAATTTTAAATTTTAATAATTTTATCTTCATAAATTAAGATAATCTTAAATCTTTTTAATCTCAATTAACTCATAAAAACCTGCACTTTATTCTTGATATATAATTACTTACAAAAATATTTTAAAAATATTATTATTAATTTACATAATTTTATACTATTTTTAACCCACGTACATGTACAATACACGTGCTGAAAAACCTATTTTTCTTAAAATATATGCCAAAGACTAACTTTTAGGACATCTAAGAATTCGAACTCTAAATTGATATGATTATATATATGTCTCTATGTCAAATTATCTTCTCGAGCAAATTAACATTTTATATCTTATGGTATTGCAAAACCACTATATACCAAATGAGAAATAAGACAAAATTCTCTAATTTTTTGGCATGGTTATATAACATGACTTGAAATTTGGCTGAAAGTAGCTTACGTTTACATTTTGGCATTATTTTCTTTTAAATATTTGGCATTATATAGTTTTTATTTTAGTTTTTTTTATTTTAATTTTTTTTTGTAAATTAGATAGCTAACCGTTCTCTCTTCTACTAGAAAATTCTTGTTTCTTATAGATTATCATTATTATTTTCTCTACTTCAATTAGCGATACCATGGTTGGGGAATTTGTCAACAGTCACCGATTTTTCAATTTCTATCTTGACGATCAATGAAGTAAAGCAAAAAAAGATCTGCGACAAAATTTTCCCCTCTTCATATTTTTATGTACTGGTTGCTACAATATGTTGCTTATTAACAAATTTTAGCACGATACATATGGGCTGATTTTTATGTTGCATAAGTTATCCTTGTATATCATAGTGTATATATTATAGAATTTATCCTAGTATATCATAGTGTATAAGTATAGAATTTGTATAAATGATTATATATCAGTTATTTAAGTAGAATTTAAGAATGATATACAATATACATGTGTTGATTTTTCCTTCAAAATGTGTATACCGGTATAAATTATCTTCATACATGTATATCAAATTGTGTGAAATGATATTAATGGATAGATTTTTAAGAATCAAGAAATAAGGAAAAAAAGTTCTCCCTTCTTCATAAAAGTATACACTGTGACAAGGCAGATATGGTATTTATGTTACGGAAAGGGGTTATATTTGCCCTTAATACTATTAGAAAAAGGTTATATTTATACTTCTGTCATTTTTTTTGAAATATTTGCCCTTGTCATCCAACTTTAAGCAAATATTTGCTTTTAGATAGTTAAGCATAATGTGACCACTTCTATTATTATCTTACGTGACACTTACATGGCTGGTAGAATATATTTTTATGATAATTAAAAGTTCACTTCCTGTTTAATATTTCACTTAATAAAACTCACTCGCCCAATTTGAAGACCCGTTAACCCTAATTCTAATGTTCATTGTCTCATCACTTGACCCATCAAAAACATCACAAATAACATTGATAAAAAGAGAACTAAGATTAAGAGCAAATCTAAATTAGAAATTATACGTTTACAAAACTATAATGTCATAAAATAAGAAAAAGCATTATATTGTTTCCAACCACAAAGTTTGTTTATTCCATCAAATACCATAAGATTCCATCAAAATATTTTCCAAGTGAAGAATTTTGTCTCAACGATGTCACTTTCAACAATTGTCTATTCGCATTTATTTTCTTCAGATTTGTCTTAGTACAAAGATTTAATTTCTTGGATAATCCAAACAAGTGTCTAACAAAACATACAGTTAACACAACTTTTTTAAAAAGACAATTTGTATAAATTTATGTTCAAAAGCCCACTAAATTTAGAACCAAAGTATTTATATAATGGTTAGGTTTTCTTTTTCTTTTTAACTTTAACACAAGTGTGAGTCCAAACAAGCAAAGAGATATTACAAAATGTAAAAACCCAGAAAATATAAAGGACACAAATACTATTTAATTAATTAATTGAACTCAGATGACACATTATCACAAAAACAAAGTCCACCAGAAACAGAGATTTATGAACAACATACAACCCAATTAGCCAAAAGTTCTTAGTTCTGGTTGACATGTCAAATAAGATCCTAGGGACATAATAAATTCCAGAACACTGGTCAAATCACATCAGAACCAAACCCCAACTACAAATAATGGATAATAAAAAGGGAAACACAATTAATGATGTAAATTGAGTTAGACCTAGCAAGTTACACCAATGCAATGCTGCTCTCACCACCTGGAGGCTTGCGAACCCCACCATAGAAGTCTCGAGATTCTACTTTCCCATCTGCAAATATATTGCTTCCACTCATTTCTCGCAACTTTGCTGAACTCAGATGCTTCTCAGCTGATGCTGGAGGATTATCGCCCTTGAAAATG
Source organism: Solanum pennellii (assembly GCF_001406875.1). Lineage (NCBI taxonomy): Eukaryota > Viridiplantae > Streptophyta > Magnoliopsida > Solanales > Solanaceae > Solanum > Solanum pennellii. The sequence goes on along the minus strand of NC_028640.1, from coordinate 70,731,302 downwards.
TCATTTCCTGTGAGCTCTGCAAGCTTCTTTTCAGGAATCTTCTTGGCTGTCTTGACCACTTGTTCGTCACCAGACGAATCACCCTGTTAAAAGACCAAGAAAGGAAAAAAGAACAAAAATGAGGCTGAACATATTTTGCTGATAAATGGTGGAAGGAATCAGAAATCAGATGAGAGATGTTAAGCAAGACCATAAATTGATTAACAACTAGTATAGGAGTGAGAAACTGCTTGCTTCACCCATCCTCGGGATAAGCATAGTTATGCCTACATTTCTTAGAGAAAGCCTGATAACATGCACTGATACTCTCTCTAATTATATGTTTAAAGACAAACTAGGTAATCAATAATTTCTTGTGGAAGTAGAACCATTCAGATAGTCCACTAACACTAAGAATAGTTCTACTGGACGGGATCTAAATCCTGCAGATCTTTACTATTTCAACTATACTGCTCAAGTATTGGGTAAAGGTGACCCTATAAAGCGCAAACAGAATGTGGGATTTTGCAGTTGTAGAGCGAACATAAAGAAATTGATAGATGTACATACATTAGTTGGTGCAGCTTCTCCAATGGTAATGCTTTCTCTTAATGCCAATGCACGAGCAGTGGATGGACGAGGTTGAATTTCAGGTGGAGGAGCAAAAATGTCATGTCCGACGAGCTCCTTGGTCTTTGCATCAGAAATTTGTTTCTTCAACTTCATCTCAGACTCACTTTCTAGAGTTCCACTTAGTTCCCTCTGCTTTGCCACTTCAGGGATAGTGACTGGCTTCTTTGGAGACACGGTGTCTTCATCACCAAATGAAATTTGACTTATACCAGATACAGCTTGCTGGGGACAAAAAGCACGTGTAAGAGTCCGGTCGTGAGGTTATATATATAGACCATTCGTAGTTCATAGATGATTATTCGGTTAGATATATACACAGGGTGCGAAGACCATTTATGATGAATTGATAAATACTTAGATAACATAAACTGGGAAGTGTACCTGATACATCCTTCTATTTGGAATAGGATTAGCACTGTCAGATTCTAAAACGCCATTTTCTCCATCAGCTACAAAAATACCGCTACCTGTCATCTCCTTTAGTTTATAACCAGAACAAGGTTTCCTGAGACAGTGCCAAACAGTTTCAGCTTAAAGAATACAACTTAAGCAACAAATAACAAGGAAATTGCAGCATTCCAATATTTCATTAATCATATGTATCAGGACACATTGAGATGCCAGGATTATACAACAGCACAACAAAGAATATAAATCATGATTCAAACATCATATGGAAGCAGAAAAAATTGTAGTCCCTGGAGGATCTCTGCAAAGGACATTTCAAAATAACATAAGGCAAAAATACCTTTCGTACGACAAACTACCATGACTAACACAATCAAATATCTATCTGGTTGTCTAATAGTATATGACTTAGTGTCATAGCTGAATAACAAACTATGGAGATAGATGTATCGACAAGATGCTGGAAATGGACTTTTAGCAATCGCAACACACAGATCTGAATGCATGAACGAAATTGTTTGTCAAATTGATACAACTAGTACAAAACTTCATTTAAGACTAGTTAGGATCAACTATACAAATCATTTTAAATCAATTATACTCATTTGAGACTTGTAAGCAAATTAATAGCAGGATCAGAAAGGAACAAAAAAATAAGTGAGAAAAATGCATTGTTGAAACCGTGAAGAATAAAGCCAAAAAATAAGAGGAAAACAAACAAAAAATACTCACAATCAAACAAATTCTCCGTACTATGATTGCTCATTGAAGCATTTAATTTCCTCACTCCTCTCGTATGCTCAGATAAATAAACAAAATTATAAAAATATACATACATCGAAAAAACAAAAACTAATAAATAAAAATCGCAAAAGCTGAACCATTCACCTCTTGTTCAAACTCTCAACTTCTTCATCAGTCACTTGACCACCAAATACCACTTTTTGGATCCCATCGGACGGCTGCCATTTCACCAACAAAAAAAAATCAAGCAAGGAGTAAAAAAAAATATAAAACTCTAAATTTTTCAGAACAATCATCCTCACCTGACGAGACCGGGCAGCGGAAGCAGCAGAACCGATTGCCGGGGAATTTTCCGGCGGATTTTCCGACCAAGTGAGCAGATCTGCAGTGTTAGTGTGAGATTTTCGAACTGGAGTGCTTTTCTCCATTTTTTTTTTCTGATAACCACAAATGCTACAAAATAAAAATAAAAAACTAGAACAAAATCTTATTCGAACTAGCTCTCACGCCTCTTCACCTCAGCTTCTGTGAATGGAAAGGAATAACTTAAGAGATCTAATAAGGACTGAATTAAGAAGGTATTTTTTTAGTTGCTTTTTTGTAAGGGTGGGCTTTGTGCTTCCTTTAAATCTACTACTCTCTGCTTTTTTGCTTGCAGTGAGTGTTTGTTGGGACTTGGGAGCTACGATAGATAGAGAAGGAGAGAGAGAGAGGAAAATGGGGAAATTAGAAACGTTACTGTGTGTGAATAAAAGAGAGAGAGATTTACTCAGGGGTTTTAAATTTTTTTGAATTTTTACTCCGCCAGATTTGTTAATTATTTAATTAACTTTTGGGCGTGGGGAGTGGGTAGAGGGTGCGGGGTGAAACCATGTGCACAGCTTTGATAGGCACGTGTCGGTAGGTGGGTCCAGATCATTTTTAGCTCTTTACAAGAATGCCCTCCTATTATTTTACACAACTTAAAACTTATAGTAATTTTTAACCAATAATAGTTGTCACGGTACTGTTATGATACGTGTAATAATATTTGTTCACTTGATAAAATTAATGGACAATTTTATATTTTAATTATAATTGTTTATTTATTATATTTTTAAAATATTATTTATTACATGCTTTGATCTAATTGCTTATCCACTTTTGAATTGACACACATATTAAAAAAACAGTAATTGATATAACGGGTTTACCATTTAAGTCATATTAATTATGAAGTGAATGAATTAAAAATTTAAAATTTTCAAAAAGTACTATATTTTCTAAAATAATTAATAGAGGATATAATATATAAAAAAACTTCTTTGTTGATTTGTTAAATGAGCAAGTAAAAAGGAATAAAAAAATGAAAATTGAACAAATAATTAGAGATAAAAAATTTATTTACAAAAAGTGATAATAAAATCAACCTTCTATTTATATTTTTTAACATGTGTATAAATTCAATAGAGAATAAGTATTTTTTCTCTTATTAAACAGATAAGTATTATTGGACAAAGAAATTATATTTATCAAAATATATCTTTTTCTAAAATAGATTTTAATTTATCACTTTTAACATATCAAGAAAAGATAATCATCTTTTCGTGTTTTCCCTCAACACGAAATGCTCATTCTTGAAATTAGTTTACGAGGCTTAATACTAAAAGTTTTTTAAATAGCAATAGTTTGGCAAAAAATATACATTAATTTCTTAATAAATATGACAAGTAAAAAAGAATAGAAGGAGCACTATTTATGTTTATTATCTCCTTTTATTTTCACTTGAATAGAAGGTTTTTTTAAAAATATTTTTCTATTTTAATAATAAAATATGTGAACATTTGATTTTCTTCATATTTATAAAATTTTTAATGTGAACATTATCGTTTTTTTTCTTTGGATAACTAATAGGATTTTATTAATCACCATAGCAAACATTACAAACTCATAGTTCAGCCGCATCACAGTTGAATATCTTCGATAAAAGTTCATGAAACGTTATTGTTGTTGTATTTTCTATTTATGCGTGTTATCGGTTAGATAGTAAAATTAAACATTGAAAACATTATAATTATATATANCAAAATTTCATTTTTAATTATTATTTCTTATGAGATGAAAACACTATTTTAAATCTATAATCGTGTTTTCCCAAGCCCAATGGGAAAATGTCATAACGATTTCTTGAATTTCCAACAATAGTAATAAATGATATGCCTTAAAAAATAAATAAAATAAAAGGATGTACATTGGTTTGGTGCTTCTGATTATACCTTACTCTGACTACGATTCATGACAATATTTTAAATAGTTCATCATTTTAATAGGTGAAAAAATAAATAAAATAAAAGAAGCTACTATAAGGTTTGCTGGATAAATAAAATAAAATAATCTAAAGTCTATAAGAATGTGAAAATTGTCAGAGAATGGACCCCTACACATCATGTGGGTTATGATCTAAAATTAAAATTAAAATTAAAAGTTAAAACTCCACTCTTCTCCTCCACGTTGTCTTCTGCAACTATAAAACTTGGAAAACACACAAAACATAACGAACAAAATTCAAGATTCTTTAAAGTTTAATTTAACTTTCAAGTTTATGTACTCCTTATAATTGTTAATATTATCCTTAAATTGATTAACATAAAATAACCTTGTTATCTTTTATTAAAAGTTACTTCTTTTTACTTTTGAAAAAAATATTTATACAGATAATCGATCGGATTTAGTTAATTGTTTTACTTTTTTATCTGATATACGTTGTTTGTACATATATTATATATAAATCGCTCATTACTTTTAGCGGGCTTTTATATGAACCTGGATAACTATTTCTCAGGATTTAGCTCAGATATTATATATATACATGATATTAAAAATAGGTTTACTCATATTTAGGCTCCCGATCTAAACTTTAGTTATCCTTCTAGGTATGAAGGGGTATTAGAGTGTACCAGAGTTTTACGAAAAATTAACCAATGATATATTTATATAGACTTGAATCTTTTTTTTTATAAATTAGCATTTAAGATTAAATTGACAAAAAAATAAATTGAAACGAATCGATTCACGTCTATCGCTATACTGAATAATTGAGAATTAGCTAGCTAGGGGAATGTAGAATATTGTCCAACTACTACACATGACATTTCACATCTTTTTTCATAAAAAAACTCGAGGCATTCGTATTATGTGGTTTGCTCACGTTTACAACAAATAAAGTAATTTATAATATAATTTCTATAATTGTAAGTAATTTCCACATGTCCTCTAATTTTTGTTATTCCTATCTAGCTATAATCTATTATTACGTGTAACATACACTCGTTAAAAGAAATGAAAAAAAAAAGTAAAAAATAGTAGAAGTAGGAAAATTGTTTTAAAATAAGGAGTGGTTGAGCTTGGAATTAATGCCCTAAAGGTCAAACCAAAATTGACACGTCCAAAATTTATGGCTTTAATAGCTTCTTATTATAGCTTATTAAGAAATTAAAGCCAAATTCTTTGGCTAAAATTAAGACTCTGGTTGATCTAATTTTATTAAAATTATTATAAATTATGATCTGCATTTTTTGTTCTTCTGTCATCTACTGCGATTTTGACCCCATCGATTATTACTAGATAGGCTACGAGCACCAAGGTTTCTATTTCACCAAATTCAATGGATAAAAAAATATGGATTAATTTCACAAACCTTCCTTGAGTTTTCACCTTTTAGCACATATTTTTTATTTATTTGAATAATACGCATATTTTTTTTATTTCACGCTTAATATAACAAAATTATTTCAGAGCAATTAAGAGATCGTATCTTTCCTTTTCTTGAGGCTGTAAGGGGGGTCGTCCCCTTTCATTTTGAACTTCGTGAGTAAGTAAGTCGTGGCGCGCTCCTTCCCCACCCCGGGAATGCACGAATATGTCTCTTATTGTCAAGTTTCTTTTTTTCTTCTATTTTTTGTAATTAATCTTTGTTTTTTATTGAAATATATGAATTTAGCGTGTTATAAACTTTTCTACGAATTTTTTAATGCTAATCTAATGAAACAAATGAATCTTAAAAAACAACTTAAAAGTTCTTACCTATGCGTTATTTTCTTTTAAAATGAGGATATATATTTATTTTATGTAAAAAACAATTGTTTCATTTGTACGTTTCTTCTTTCATAACAATTTTCGTGTCTTTGTTTTAGGGCTTACGTTTTGTATTCTAATGATATTGAATTGCTTTTTTCTTTTCCTTATTAAAGATTTGGATTATTTGATTTTTACAAATTCAAATACAAAATACAATTTAAAGAATTCGATAGACTCCGTGAATTAAATACATTCAATTTCAGATTTTTTATCGAAAAGGTAGTTTTGTATCACAAAATAAAGAGAGAGAAACATAGAATGTATTTATATTATTGCATGCGTAACTTATAAAGTTGTGGATCTTTTGATGGTCGGTAACTGCTCTCTAATCCCATGATTAGTGCCTACTCGGCTACTCCGTTAGGTAGAGGGAGAGAGCCTTCTACAAGTTGTATTTCTAGTCGAGATGTCTTTTCTAAGAGATTCATTCTTTACTATTTCTTTTATTAATGGTTCGGTGCTATTTCTAGATCTTAATTTCGGTTTCTGGTTCAGGAGTGACTAGTCGAGATGTCTTTTCTAAGATATTCATTCCTGAAATAGTAAGGAATATTCTTTTAGAAAAGACATCTAGACTAGTCACTCCTGAACCAGAAATCGAAATTAAGATCTAGAAATAGCACCGAACCATCAACAATAACATTCCTTTTTAATAACAGATAGTATTAGATAAATAGTATTACATAATATTAGTATTTACTGTGTACTAATCCAAGTCCTATTAGCATTAGTACTCCTTCTCCGATATATATCTCCCATGTATTCCCTTATTAGGTTAACACTTCAATACAATCAATATTCCTTCATGGTATCAAGAGCCAGAAAACCTAGATCTTCTTTTCTCTAGTATTTTTTTTCTCTCTTTAGGGCACCGATCGTTCCCTCTCTTCTCTTGGGCGGCGGCAGCCATGACAACCGAGGTGGATCCTCTCGATTCACTTCCTTCTGGCGTTAAACTCCTTCTCAGGCATCTTCATGCCCTGATTCCCGAAAAATTATCAGACATAAATTACCCTACATGGAAAATCACCGTTCTTACAGCCCTTGAGGCCAATTACCTTCTCAAATACGTCGATGGAAGCACAGAACCGCCGCCGGCAGTCATCACCGCCACGGACAAATCAGAAAAAACCAATCCGGCCCATGCCGCCTGGAAAGCCGTGGATGGCCAGATCCGATCATGTTTGATTGCGGTCATCTCTCCCACGGTTCAGAAACACGTCCGATCCTACACAACTGCTTCAGCCCTGTGGACGGCCCTCGCAACACGCTATGCATCAATTTCCCACTCTCATATTTTTCAATTGCGTGATCGTCTCCACACAATTACCAAAGGCACGAAAACTATGGCGGAGTATTTAGACGAGGTCTCCACCATCATCACAGCCCTCGACACCGTGAACGAAATCATTCCCGAAAAAGATCTCGTCATGTGCGTCGTTCGGGGGCTCCCATCAGCTTACTCCTCCATTAAACAGGCGGTTCGCATCAGTCCAACGCCCGTTGACCTGGCTACTCTCTCCTCGTGGCTAAAAAGTGAAGAAATCAACGTGGATCTGGAGAGCAAACTTCTTCTCCGAGAAGCCGCTGTTATGGAGCCGGCCACCGCCCTCACCGCAAGCCAGAACTATCGCGGGGGGCGTGGTGGCGGCCGGCAGGGGAGCCGCCATGGCTACGGCAGAAACAGCGGAGGCCGCGGGCGCGGCGGTCGGCAGGGCAGTCGTCCGCCGTACGACGGTCAGCAGCACGGCAGCAACAACAGCCTGCACTCCTTCGGCAGCGGCGGGCAGTCATCTTCCAGCGGCGGGCAGGGCACTTACGAGCGGGATCGTCCAACTTGTCAAATCTGTCAGAAAACAGGACACACCGCTGTTCGTTGCTGGTTTCGGTATGAGGAGAGCCGAAATAGTGATAACCGTGCCAATTATGCATCTCAAGCCGGCCCTTCCTCTGAATGGCTGTTGGATACTGGGGCCAACATGCACGTTACTTCTGATCTATCCAAGCTTAACGCTCCAAATCCATATCATGGCTCCAATGGTATTACTGTTGGCAACGGTGAGTCCCTTAATATTTCTCACACTGGCACGGGTACCATTAAAACCCCCACCGCTATCTTTCACCTAGGTAACCTTACCCACGTCCCTTCTATTAAATCCAATCTCCTTTCAGTTCACCAATTCACAAAAGACAATAATTGCTCACTCTTGTTCACCTCTAATGATTTTCAGATCCTAGACAATACTACCAAGAGGGTGATTTTTCAGGGCCCCTGTGAGCATGGTCTGTACGTTCTTCCTGGCACAAGTTCGTCTGCCCACCCAGTTTCAGAAAGCGTTCCTGTGGCTCCGGTGGCTCTTTCGGCTGATGGCCACAGTCTGTTGTGGCACAGTCGTCTGGGTCACCCGTCTACTCAAATAATAAATTCTTTAATGTCTCAATTAGGTTTTTCTTCCATTCATGTAAACAATTGTGACTCCTGTTCAATTGCTAAATCTCATAAATTACCTTTTACTTTATCTGAGAAGCGTACAACTGCACCTTTTCAACTTATTCATTCTGACCTATGGGGTCCTACTGCTGTTCCTTCATTTGCTGGTTTTCGCTATTATATTTGTTTTGTGGATGATTTTACAAAATACACTTGGTTGTACCCACTAAAACACAAATCACAGGCATACACCACCTTTGTCACTTTTGAAAAAATGGTCAAAACACAATTCAATTCTCATGTTAAACTTTTTCGAAGTGACAATGGAAAGGAATATGTCAATAACATCTTTGGCCAGTTTCTGCAATCCCTGGGAATTATACATCAAACCTCCTGTCCATACACTCCCGAACAGAATGGGGTGGCTGAGCGTAAGCATCGCCATCTCATTGAAACGGTGGTTACTCTTCTACATCAATCTCATCTCCCTGTCTCCTTTTGGGTAGAAGCTCTAGCCACCGCAAACTACCTCATTAACAGAATGCCCAGTCACACTCTCTCCAACAAATCACCCTATCAACTCCTTTACCAAGAACTTCCCAATTATACCAACCTCCGCGTCTTTGGGTGTCTTGCCTACCCTTGGCTACGCCCTCATATTACTCACAAATTACAACCCCGATCCCGTCCTTGTATTTTTTTGGGCTATCATCCTACCTCCAAGGGTTATCGCTGTCTTGACCCACAAACTCATAAAGTCTACATATCTCGTCATGTCAAATTTGTCGAAAATGAGTTTCCCTACGAGTCTATTTCCTCCTCCACAAATACATCATTCATTGGCGTCCTTCCCCTTTTTCCAACATACTCACAGGGTCCCTCACCACCTTCCCCCACACCTCCACCCACTACCCAACCACCCCTCATCACCCCTTCGACCGTCACCCACAATACACCCGCAACCACCACCCACACTCACAACCAACCCGAACCACCCCATACCCACAACATCTCCAGCCCGATCCGTTTTGGGTCCTTCCCGGCCACCCCCGAATCACCACCGCCCGTGCCACCCCCCAATACTCATCCCATGTTAACCCGTGGCAAAGCCGGTATCTTTAAACCCAAAACCTTTCAGGCTACCATACTACCAAATACACCCCTTCCCGATAGTGAACCAACAACCTACTCTGTTGCCTCAAAAAATGCTTATTGGCGTCATGCTATGGATGACGAGTTTAAGGCTTTGACTGATCAGAAAACTTGGGTTCTTGTACCTAAGCCCCATGGGCGGCACCCAGTGGGCTGTAAATGGGTGTACAAAATTAAACACAATGCGGATGGCAGTATTTCCAGGTACAAGGCTCGTTTGGTTGCTAAAGGCTACAATCAGGAGTATGGGCTTGATTACTCCGAGACATTCAGTCCTGTTATTCGGCAGGAAACCATTCGCCTGGTACTGTCACTCGCCGTGCGCAACAATTGGCTCATCAATCAGTTGGATGTTTCCAATGCTTTTCTTCATGGCATGCTTGATGAAACTATCTACATGACGCAACCACCGGGCTATGTTGATCCCCGCTTCCCTCAACATGTTTGCAAACTCCAGAAGTCTCTGTATGGGCTCAAGCAAGCCCCCCGTGCTTGGTACACACGTCTGAAAACGTTCCTCCAGGGACTCGGCTTCACGTGTTGCGTACACGACACGAGTCTGTTTACTCGACATTCAGCACACGGTACAGTCATTCTTCTTGTCTATGTAGATGATATCATTATTACAGGCTCTACTGCAGCTCTCATTCAGGATGTCACTCGAGCTATGCATACTACCTTCAAAATGAAGGACCTTGGCCCGTTACATTATTTTCTGGGAATGGAGGTTTCTCGGACAGGCAGCGGCTTGTTTCTTCATCAGTCAAAATATGCTCGAGATCTGTTGCAGAAAGCTGGACTGGAAAAATGCACCAGTCAACCAACACCGATGGCAGTCTCTTCGTCTACGAATGGAGCCGACACCCCCTTTGCCGATATCACCCACTTCCGCAGCCTCATTGGGGCTCTACAGTATCTGGCCATTACCCGTCCTGACATCCAGTTTGCTGTCAACCGAGTTGCTCAGCGCATGCATCAACCAAGTGAACATGATTACCATTGTCTAAAACGCATTCTCAGGTACATTTTTGGCACTCTTGGTCGTGGTTTACTCATTCGACCCGGGGACTTGGAGCTTCGGGGTTTCTCAGATTCAGATTGGGCGAATGATAAAAATGACAGAAAATCTACATCGGGGTTTCTCATTTTTTTGGGGCCGAACCTGATCTCCTGGTGTACAAAAAAACAACCCAAGGTCTCTCGGTCCTCGACTGAAGCTGAATACCGCGCCCTTGCTCTTCTTGCTGCTGAGACCATGTGGGTCACATATATTCTTCGCGAACTCCGCGCCACTCACACTGTTCCTGCTCTCTATTGTGACAACAAATCAACCATCTGTGTGGCCAAGAATTCCGTCCTACACACCAGAATGAAGCATGTTGATACCAATTGTCTCTTTGTTCGCGATGAAGTTCAGGCCGGCACCATGACTGTGCAGTATGTACCCACTAAAGAACAACCGGCTGATATTCTCACCAAGCCTCTCCCGAGCCGACAACACGATTACCTCAGTTCCAAGCTTCCGTTCGCTTCCGCTCAGCTTGAGGGGGGATAATAACAGATAGTATTAAATAAATAGTATTAAATAATATTAGTATTTACTGTGTACTAATCCAAGTCCTATTAGGATTAGTACTCCTTCCTATATCTCCTATATATATCTCCCATGTATTCCCTTATTAGGTTAACACTTCAATACAATCAATATTCCTTCACTTTTTCTCATACCCAATCTAGTATCTTTTAGATCGATCTCAAACAACTCAAATAAAGACAACAAATCACATGATATGCAAAAGATAACGAACTAAAATTTAAAAAGATAATCGATTCAAAGTAAAACTAAGAGAAGACAGAATCCAAATGTAACACTAATCTAGGTGCAAGTAAAATCATATGTTTATCAAATTATTAAGTTTTTCTTTTTATCTATATTTAATTGTAATGTAAAGATATACTCCATTATGGAGATAAATTTGCAGGACATAGATTATAAAAATTTAAAAAAGTGATAAAAATCAAGATGGCAAAAGAAATGGATCCAACACAGCATGTGGTTATAATGACCCACCCCCACCCCCCCTCTCTTTTACCACCCTGTCACTGCAAATCAAACTAGGAACACACACAAAACGAAAAAAAGAAAAAAGAACACAACGAACAAAATTCAAGATTCTTCCGGAACCAATTTTATTTTTCCACGCTCGGAATCTATGTTGAAGTCATGATTAAATTTAAATTGTGTATTGCACGGCTTATTAGATTGTGATGTACATAATAAGATTTTCTCTATACTCAATGTTTAAATCAAAATATTTTAGTTAAGAATAAAACAGTCTCACGATTGTATAACAACTCATGTTGATCTTCCAAAACAACTTTAAAGTTAAATACGGCCCTTCAATTTGTAATCTTGATCATTGGTAATTTTATCCTTAAAACTAATTTTAATTAACATAAAGTTGTAATTATCTTTTCACTAAGTAAACCTCGTCAAAAAGTTAAATTCTTTCTTAAAAAGCTAAATCTCCTTCCAACCCCACCTCCATTTGACGTGTCAAACCCCTATTGATCAAAGATTAAAGAAGAAAAAAACATGAAAGGAAAAATGAATCGATACACATTCCTAGATTGAAATATTGTCACATAACCAATCGTTACTTTTTCTTTGGAAATCGCGGAAAAACTATAACTTTTGTCATAGCCTTTATCATTTTAGTGAGTCGTGCTTTGTAAAAACTTATTTACAGTGCAATAGCTTGTAAATTATACGAGAGATACAAACAGCATTAGATAAATCCTATAAAGGTTTGAAATATTAGGAGAAACTTAANGGAAAATGAATCGATACACATTCCTAGATTGAAATATTGTCACACAACCAATCGTTACTTTTTTTTTGGAAATCGCGGAAAAACTATAACTTTTGTCATAGCCTTTATCATTTTAGTGAGTCGTGCTTTGTAAAAATTTATTTACAGTGCAATAGCTTGTAAATTACACGAGAGATACAAACAGCATTAGATAAATCCTATAAAGGTTTGAAATATTAGGAGAAACTTAAACCTTTTAACTGTGGACAACTATGATTGCTTCATATAATTTATTGTGTTTTGAATAAATTATTTATATATATTAAATAAATTTATAATATTAGTAACTCCGCCTTTGGGTGGGTGGTGAGGAAAACAAACTGTTTTGTGGTTGGTCAACAATATAATAGAGCACATGGTACAACAAAGAAATTAAATGAAAGTTCTCACTTGTGAAAAGGAGTTTAAAGTAAACAGTAATATATAGTTTGGGATTAATGATTTGATTTGGTTTAGGACGAGTGCAAATCATGATAGATGGTTTAATTATCTCAAATCAGATTACTGATTTGTTTTTGTTTTTTTAGAAAATGAAAGAGGTGTCCCACCATCACCATGGACATTGATGAATGACCAAAAATGGGAGAGTTGGTGGGAAACTAGGAATAGGGGTTGGTTACTTTATGAAACTATATGGTAAGTTTTATTTTAAAGCCATTATATTACTTTGTCTTAGAGCTAAGGTAGTGTGTGGGGATTAGACATTGTTTGGTGAAATGATGATCACTCAACCTCAAATCTAACTCAATTTTTTTTTTTGGCTTTGAGATTTTTCAAGTATGACAAAAGTATCGAATTTAAAATTTAAAATTAATGAAATGTAATTTTTTCACCTGATATATATATATATATATATCGACTCATGAGTTTGATTGAATTTACTACATCTAGTCTAGTCTAGATTTACCGCCACCACCACAAACAAGTGACATTTTGCTAGCTTCGTAGAGGGGGTTAGATAAAAGAAAATAGATGAGGGGGTGGAGGTGGGGGTGTGATAGAATATAGGATAATTGTCGGTATTATACCATTCAGTCAACTAATTTATCAACATGATCGAAATAAAATTATTGTATATATTATATGTATATCTCGTATAAAGTATATACTACTTGTAGGCTTTGTATTTTACAATCTAGTTGGGATAAGTTGCAGCATCCTCTAAGAGGACAACCTTTGAAATAGAGACGTAAATTGTGCTTTTTAAGATTCTACTCAGCTCGCTCACTATACCTTGCTGATAAGAGGTTAAGTATTTACCAGTGGCCACTCTTACCCCGACACGTGAAAAAGCAAAAAACAATCTACTAGATAAGCCAAGTAAAGCAATTCCACATAGAAAAAACAATCAAAATGTGAGAATGCATTTCAGCAATCATGAAATTCACATAATATATACTCTTAAGAAGAAATTATCTATGAAAGAATGCATAGCAACCCAGATATGGACATGTACAGACTGAGATAATAGTACTACTCTCTATACCGTATATATGTTATCAAACTAACCTTGAGACTTCCATTCTCAAGAACCTATACTACAACACAAAAAAAAGTGGTTATGATCAAGGTGGGAAGATGCTGTAAAGATGTTACATGTAAGCAAAAGAGAAAAATCTATCGCCCATAAACTATTGATCGACTGATATAAGTTCATATTAGATGAGTGATCATCCATGTAAAATAGAAGCCTTTCTTGATATAATGACTACTATAGATCCAGTTGAGAAAATGTCGGATGGTGATTGACTAATGTCTTCTCATCATCATCGTCAAAACCAAGTTCATCTTCTCCATAATCCATTTCAACAATGATTCTGTCTTCAAGGTTCTCTTGGAATTCAGATGATTTGACTTGTGAATATGGTTGATTTGCTGGAGGAGTACTATCCAATCCAATGATTTGCATCTCTGATTCTATCAGTGCTTCCATTTGAGCCCGCGCCTTATCTCTTGGATAGGTGCAATAGAGGAAAGAGTAAATAACACAACATAGTGCCATTGGAGTTCCAATGGAAGTGAACAACGCTTGTGCCAAAGCTTTAGCGTTTTCTCTGTCTGTGGCAATACTTTCAGTACCTTTAGGCACTGGTTTATAACCATAAACATTCTGGGCCAGTAGTCCAACAACCGGAGGTGCAAAAGATGATAATACAGATTCAAATGATCGGTCTAGAGCATATATACTGGTTCTTGACTTCTCAGGCACAATCTCTGCAAAAATGGGACTGTTGGCACTTCAGTATAATACGTTATGAAGACATTCAATACTGAAAATGCACAATGAGTACTGACTAACAAACACTAAAAGCCGAGATATGGATAATTTTAGTCTTGTAAGAAGATCATTACTTGTTTGTGGCTGGAGCATTCCAAGATATGCAGAACCCTGTAATAAACAGGACCAGACCATGCATGAATGCTGCAGAAGGATTATCAGGCAAAGCCAGCAGAAGGATCGCTGTAAGGGGGATCGCTGATGCTGAGCTTATTTGAGCCAGAATTATCCTACCACAATTAGGTAGACGCTGGGATAACATGTCTCCCATCCTGCCTCCAAAGAGTCCGCCAATTGAACTGCCTACCACAAACAAGCAAATAAGAACTCCAGTCTTCTCATGGGAAAGTCCAGTAAGCTCTAACCACATTGGCGCGAAGGACAAAGCTGACCAAGGAAAAGAACCAGTAACACCCTGTGCTACAATAATCTGGAAGGATCGAATATTTATTACCGATTTGGCTTCTTGAACGAGACCTAGCACTTCTGACTTAAAGGATTTACCAGGACCTTCATTAGTGGCTTTCAGATGGCCATCAGGGAAGTGAGGATCATTTGCAAATAAGCGAACCAAAATACCAATGATAATGCTGACGATACCAACTAGATGAAAGGCGAGCCTCCAACCAGGAATTCCCAAAAGAGTAACGGGCGCTATCATTAAGGAAAACAATCCACCAATAATCGAACCAATATTGCTAGTAAGCTGTAGCCATCCAAACGCCATCCCACGTTTGTCATCATCAGTCGAGTCAGCTACAAGAGACTGAATAGCAGGTGCAACAATGGCAAGTCCTATCCCATTTAAAGCTCTCGATACTGCCACCTTATCAAGCAAACATGCGTAACTTTAGAGAAGTTGTTGTTCACAAACGACCCAAACATTCTACTTTGTACTAGATGATACTAATAACAGGACATTTTGACTTCTATCTCGACTTATACACGAGTACATTGATAGTAGTAAAAAGACACTAAGATAATGATGCAAAAGTCGATGTCAAATATTTAGAAACACGCAAATATAGAAAACCCAATATAAAACTAGGATGGAACTCAGGAAGAGTACAATATACTCTTTGTCCTTTCATATAGTTCTCATTTGAGAAATAGAACGAACATGATTGAATTGCTGACCAGATTATAGTCTAGTAAGGTGATAATATCACATAAGTAATTTTTTTATTGACAAATTAGTGCAACTGACACAACTTCAACAAGGATAAATGGTAACAGCACCTGACATGAATTATAAATAGACTTCATCCTATGATTATACTACACCACAAGCTTTCCATATTTCTTCTCTAATAATAAGAAGTCATTAGAAATCCATCGACTTGCAATAAACAGTTCCTGGTAGAAACTGCAATGGTGAAGGGCTGAGGGAAGAAATTACAAGGAAGGGTGACATTGAGACAGTGATCACATCAATTTGACTATCCCAACGGTGGTAAACAATGTTCAAATGAGATTGGCCTCATAATTCTAACTTAAATCAGTTTGTATTCGTAGAATGCAATTCACATATATACATTATTAATGCACAACAAATTGAGGAATGGTGGGGAGGTGCCGCGAACAACAACAATAACATATCCAGTGTAATCCATAAAGTGAGGTCTGCGAAATGTAGACCTTACACTTAATAGAGAAGCTATTTCCGATAGACCATCGGCATGAGAGGTGCTGCATGCAATTAAAATAAAACCCATCCTCCCAGTAATAGAATCAACAAACTGAAAACCATTAAAAATCGAAATTTCCTACACAATTATCAACAAGATCAACTACACCTCAAGCTCAAAACTAGCATTAGAAGAATTAAAAAAATCCCAAATTACATGGAGTTGACAACATGAATCATTTACCATACATTCCCCTAAATTAATTGGGGCACACATATGTCAAACAACAGAGATCCAGATTTCACTATAAGAAAAAACCCATAATATAAACAGAGAAATGAGAGTAGTTGGTAAGCTGACCTGCGTGAAAGTGGAAGAGAAAGCAACAAGAAAAGTAGCGGCAGCCCAAAGAAAAGCACCATAAGCAATAACATGTGCCCGATTGTGTCGAACAGCAAGGTAAGCTGCAAGAGGGTAGCACAGAGACTGAACCATGGATCGGAAAAGCGTGAGTGAACCCAATCTCGTTGGATCAGCATGTAGTGCTTCACCAACTTCCTTATACACACCAGGTAACAAAGATTCGTCTGCTCTTTCCATAATTCCGGCCAAATTCACCAGCACAAGTGTCACCGTTTCTGCCTTCATTTCACTAAGATTTTGGATAAACCCCAATTGCAAAATTGATCAAAAGAATGGATTAAACGGTGGTAGCTGACAACTGCCAAGTGGGGATGAATACAAAAAACTGCCGTTTGCGAGGAAGAAGGGGATAAAGGATTGGCTTTTCACTTGTTGACAAAATTCAGTCACCAATTTTTCGGTCATTTTCATATTAAATTCTTAAATATGCTTTGAATTTCAAAGATTAGGAAACATTAGCCCACGGTACCTGGGATATTTCGTCATGGTTTCTATTTTTAGATTCAAATTATAAAAATTTTGGTTAACATTTTAAGATTTTTTTTTCATTTATTAATATAAAACAATTATAATTTATAGCATATAGTTTTAGAATATTTAACTTTTTTATTTAAAATATCGAATTAATATGATCTAATTTACTTTTAAAAATTTATCAAATTTACTTTCGATAAACGCAACATGATAAACATTTCTGAATGGAGGGTATAATCTATTCCATAAGCTCAATTTTATTTGTCATATTTTTCATTTCATATCATTTTAAATAAACATAATTTTAATTTCTTGTAATTGTACTTTTCTCCTATCATAAGTTGGTAATTTTACGATTTCAATCAATATTTATATAATTTAATTTTAAAATGAATATATATATTATAAATTAAAGTGAACAAAGAGAATATCATTTTGGTTATAATGAACCTATTTTGTTTGGAGGTGAGAATTTGACAAATGTTGAGAGAGTCTCTTCAACTTGTTTGCCAAATTTACTGTCCTTGTGGAGCCTACACTAACCGCCTTTCCGTTTGATCTCTTCAACATAAATTTAATATTTTAGTTGAGGAATATAAATTTATTAAATCATAATTAACATAATAATGTTAATGTAATTTTTTTTAAAATTACATATATAAAATGATACACTTTTACTCAAGTATACAGTTGAAGTGTACAAATACCTAATTTGATGTTATAATTTTAGCCATGTCTTAAATTTATAATATTTTTTCACTTTAGAGTACTAGGTCTTATAATGTTTAAAGTTAGTTTTGCTAAACGTAATTTTAAATGATATATCAAAAATTTTATCGACGAATACTTAATAATATTAATTTTATCTCTTTGAACCTTTAACGACAAAATATTACTTTCAAATATCCTCGAAAGAAGCAAAATGAAGCAGGAATGCTTAAACCTAGCGGTAATTTCATATACAAAAATTGAGTGAGATAAGCGAGATCGCGAGAGAAAGGAGGAGGGAAAGAGGTATGAGTTTGGGCTATAAGTTGTCATTATTTTGGGCCGAAAATGCATATAAAGGTATATGGATCAAAGTTGGGCCATTTCCAAGTGGGCCTGACAGTTTACATCAAAGTGGTTGATCCATTTTTCTTTACTATTATGGGCTTATGTGAACTAGAGCCCAACGAATTGAAATTAGGAAAAATTGTATATTATAGCAAACTATTAATTCAAATTAAATGTTATAAACATAGTTTGATTTAATTGTACCTCATGGCAAATTGTTACAATTTCGCCTCCCTCTCTCGCTTTTATACAAGCACAAAAGTATAAAATATGTATGTGTTTGTATAAAGCGAGAGAGAATTTTATATATACATATATTTTGGTTCCCATCTCTCCCTTCGCCTGAATGTCGCTCGCCTCTCTCACTTTATACAAACACAAATGTATATGTTGCGTTTGTATAAAGCGAGAGAAAATTGTATATACAAATGCATATATTTTCGTCCTATACACTTATGATTATACAATTACGATCTTTCCCTGCCCAGTTTTAGTATGTCTTTCTCTCTTTTCTCACTTTGTACAAACACATATTATACAATGAATTCTCTTGTATAAGTATATCGAAATAAATTATACAATTGCTTCTGTATATACGTTTAGCGAAATAGTCTTAACAAACATAAAGTTTGCTATAAAACGCAATTGTGTAAGCTATATTTACAGCATAGAAATATGACTTTTGTGTTAGATATATGTAAAAGTTGCTCTTCAAATAAGTCCTATATTAGTAATCCAAACCACATTAGTTATTTTGGGCTTTAATGATGATGAATTGTAAAATGTAACATTTGTCAGTTGCCAACTCTTCTTTCTACAATGTAAGGTAATAACAATACTTGGAAAAACTTTCAAAAAAAGTAAGGACATGAAATATTACGAGGCAAAATAGTTATAGTATGATTAATTACGATTCGTAGCTACATGTGAGAAGGTGAGAGAAATTGAGAGAGGTCAATTCTTCTTTCTATAATGTTCGATAACAACGCTTATCCAATCAATAACATTGAGCGGTCTGTTAGTTCCCCAAATGACTATTAATTTAACTTAACTTGACTTAGGAGCAAAACATTTAAAAGGATTTACCTAGAAATTAAATTTGGATATTAAAATGTGAAAAGGACACGATCTTTTAATTTACATAACTTGGACATTTTCTGTGAAAAATGGTCACAATGAAAATGATGCATCTACAAATTCATTAATAGTTTTGGGCCTAAAAAGTGACCCGAAAAGCCCAGATGTGAAAAGACGTGAAGGTCGTTATCGTAATCAATTGCGGGAATCGTGCGGTGGTACGGACCTATGAAGTAGTGGGCCGCCAATCCCTATCCTAGGTAAAGGCCCACACTCTTGATAAGACATAAAGAATACTGTTTTAGTTGTGGGGGTGGGGGTGGGGGTG
>NC_028640.1:70692543-70704313 GCF_001406875.1 Solanum pennellii | reverse complement strand
TGTTGTAAAATCAAGATTATAAGAAGAAGACAAGAGAAATAGATGTAGGAGAAGACTTTCTTTTATTCAAGTATATATAAGTTTCATATGTATATATTACAATAGTGAATGAACAACCCTATTTATAGAGTGAGAAATCATTCCAAAGGTCACCATATTAAGTATCATAATAAATAGATACATACTTATCCAAAAAGGTTCATGTAACCTAGTGAATATGAATGGTTGTTCATGTACTAACTTTATGGACTATCCACTTATTTAATGGATTTATAACAATATAATAATTATCTTCGTTCTTTTTATTAATGATATTCATATCATTATAAAAAAAACTACATAATGTATTAGTAGAATTAAAATTGAAATTTTCAAAACATAATTAATAAAATAATTTGGTAAACGAAATTCCTAAATTATTGGCTTCACTTGTGATTGGTCAAGCAACATTTATTACCAATTATATCTACTTGAACCGACCTCTTATATATCGACCCAAAAAGAAGACTATTAAAAGGACACATTCTTATTAATATCCACCAAATGTACAAGTGGCACATGGATCTTAAAAAAATTATTTTTCAAAAAAGTATGGTCAATTAATTAGAAATTTCGAGTTCGAGTTTTAGGTATGATTTTTTTTTTTATAGAGAATGTTATCTTCGAATGATCCTTGTAGAGCGCAATTTAAAACTTAATCGTAATTCTAATGTGGACTCCAAACACCTAGTGAGAAGTTAAAAAAAAGAAGAAAAGATATCATAGTAAGTTAAGAAATTTACTAAACATATTTACAATTTAACACACAAATGTAGAAAGCAATTGAAAATATATATATGATATAATTTTTCGATGAAAAATACGAACAGATGCTTCAATTAAAGCTTTTTTCATGCTAATAGTTTCTATGGGGGGAGTCCTTCTAATATTTCTGAAACTTGTAAAGAAAATCTGTAAAATATATAAGAGAATTTGATAAATAGATTGTGGTCACACACATGCTAGCTACAATGAGACATCATTTTCTTTTGTTTTGGGATGGAGAAAAAGGCCCCCACCTTCATCATATAGTAGATACTAGCTAGCTAGAACTTCCTAAGTTTTAATTAGCGTTTGGAGTAGTATTTTGTTTTTCTTTTAAGAAAACTTTTATGTATACTAGTAAAAATAAAAAAATCAGTATTTTTTTCTATAGAAAATTATCACTAGAAAATGTTTATATTAGTCTTATTTTTATAGATAAGAAAATATGTTTTTCGGTGTTTTTTCAAGTGATGAAGTAATTTGATGAAAGTAAGGTGAAAAAGTTATAATTCATAACATTGTTGATTTGTGAGGAGAAACATATCTCTCTCTGTATATGCGTGTGTATAACTTTTAAAACCTACAAGAAGTTGTAGGTTCATTTGCACATTCACATTTTGACATTAAATTTTGCTATTACACTATATTTTAGTTATCGTTTTAATATTTTCTTAATTATGATATACTACAAACATGATTTACGAGGGACTAATATTTTGAAATCTTAATTAGTTAAATTAAATCATATTATAAAATGGAAAGGAAAAAAAGGTATACTTGTCAAGGGAGTAGTCAAAGTTCGTTCCTAAAAACAACTTAGGTGTGTTTGGTAGGTAGAGAAATATATATTTTTCAACTTTGTCTCGGTTTGATTGGTAAAAATATTTTAGAAATATTTTTTTAAGAACTTTTTTTGAAAAATGACTTTCATAACTAGAAGTCTAAATCAGGAAAAATAAATTCAAACAAGTGACATTTCAAATTTTTTGTCTCGTTTCGTTCATGCATCTAACACAATTAGCTTCGCTCCTTGACCATTTAACCCTTACCAATCCTGATATCATACTCCTCACCCATATCATTCTTATAGTATTTTTCTATATTATATATCATCAAATATTTTTAAAATTATATCATATCACTTATTTATCAAACATTACAAAACAAATATCTTTATAAATAAAAAACATAATTATTTTTCATAAAAAATATTTCCCTTAATACCAGACACTCAACAACTGTTATCCTACATATATATCAAGTTTACCAAAGCAGTCTAACCAAGACCATGACCTGGAAGTTTAGTTCTCTAATTTTGACTAATTTAATCACGTCATATTTAATTTTGTTTTCATCATTGCTTACGCATATAAAAATATACTGTAGAACTAGAAAAACATTAAAGTAAATGAAAAACATATCATTAACGAATTAAATTGAAAATAAAGAGGCTTATTATTCACATGTACCACTAAGCTCATCATGATTAGAGGCTAATCACATAGACCTTAATATAAACAGCCGATAGCTATCGCTAGTGATGGACAAAAAGTTTCACTAAGAGTAGGATTTAAATATGAAGAAGTAAATAAATTTTTTTACTAAGAATAAAAGAATTTAAATATGAAGAAGTAAATACACGAAAAAATCGAAGCAGATTCAGAATTTCTCATACATATAATCATATTGTATAAATAATATAATTTTCCGCCTAAAGATCCCTTTAGTAGCTCCATCCTTTTAAGTGAAATATAACTAAAAATCTAAAATAATAGGGAAAATGCACAAGTACCCCCTCAATCTATGTCCGAAATCTCAAAGACACACTTATACTATACTAAGATCCTACTACCCCTGAACTTATTTTATAGATAATTTTCTAACCCTTTTCGACCTACGTAGGCTATCTTGTGGGCCAACGTGTGTTGACATTTTTTTTCAAGCTAGTGCCACGTAGGCCGAAAATGGATAAAAAATTATTTATAAAATAAGTTCAGGAAGTAATAGGACTTTCGTATAGGATAAGTGTTTCTGAAATTTTGGACTTAGATTGAGTGCGTATTTATGCATTTTTCCAAAATAATATATGTAATGAATTGTAAATCAAATCTCTCCCACATAATTATATCTAATATGTTAGAATTAGCTCATAACAATATAATCTCTCAAACTTATAGTGATTTGAGAACATTAATAATATTCCTACTTATTAACTTAGCCATTTTAATCGCTGAATCTGACTTATTTGAAAATTAGAATGATTTAAGCTTTTTTTCTCTCATTTAAAAATTTGTTATAACCATAATTTGGAACGAAAGTTTTGTTTCGATGATTAAATAAATTCTACCAAAAGAAACCATGAAATTTAAATTATATAAATTAGATTATATGACCTAATATTTAGTTCATCTTAATTCAGTATAAAGAAATTCAAGTACATTATTAGACCAATTAATAACTTAATTGTCTATTTATTTTAATCGATCACCTAAAATACTATTTCAACTAACACATTTGACATTCTTATTCACGACTATACTTTTTAGCTTTTGGTTTATAGACAGATTAAATAAAAATTGGATCGGTATGACACATAAGCACATATAGTCCTAAGCACATTAAACGGGTCGGGTTGAACAGGAGTATGCTCGGAGTCGAAGTGTTGATAACAACTGCTTGGTACGAAGGAAATTATTTTTTTATTTTCTCATATTTTACTGGTTAATTTTTTTGAAAATATTTTTTTTCTAAGAAAGTAATTTTTTTTAAAAAAAACAAAAAAAAAAAAATTCTACGGAAGTAAATTATTTTTAAAAAAGGAAAATGATTCCTTAACAGAAGCAAGATAAACAAGTTATATATGTGACATTCCGCGTTATTATGTTCCACCACCTTGAGCACATTTCATTATAATCTTCATTCTCACTCGACGCCTATAATAATATCTATTCAAATTATATATAAATACTTTTAAATTGATATTTTTTCTATATACAAACACAAATATAATGAGGATGTGGAAGAGGGCCCTAAGCATATTCCTATGCTAAGTATAACATATAAAAAGTCTTAAGTATTGTCATACGCGATCAAGAGGACCCCAAATATAAGAATTGAGTGGTAACTATAAGTATATATTCTTCCATATTTTTAGATTTTAGTTATAAATGTGAAATTGTTTTTAGCAAAAAAAAAAAAAAAAGTTCCACTTTTAAAAATGAAATATTTCGACTTAAGATAAATTTAAATTAATTGAATCTTACATGATCACAGTAGATAGTCTAAGAAAAATGTATGTACATATACATTTTTTATTTTGATTTTAAAGATGATCTTGGTTTTTCTTTTAAAAAATTTAAGAGAGTTTAACAATTTAGGAACATGTTTGAGCTATAGTTACTTACTCATGTTTATGCAAATAAGATTCTTTTTATTACACAAATTTTGACTAAACCAAACAGCCCTAAATCTCGAATTAAGCCAAATGATTTCCAATAATTTATACTACGTATCCACCTCTACTATTCGTTAAGCTAATTAAGGATTAGTCATTAGAGTTGATTTGAGCTTATGATAATTCAATTTTTCTTTTTAAATATCCACCGTATATACAGTTTTTAATTTTTTTAAAAAAATTGTGAAAAGACCTACAACTATTTAGTTTTTTATTCTTCCCACTTTTACCTCACTGCATTTCAAGAAGTAATCATGCCATTGCATGCTCAATTACCCCCCCCCCCCTTATTTCCTTTTGTTTTTTTGACGAATTCTATGTTTTTCCAAAATTGCATCAAGTAAAAGTGTTTATATGAAAGAGAATATATTATTCAAAATTATTGAAATAAAAAAAAAAATTAAATATCAGGAAAATGACTTTGAAAGTTAAAACTCAAAAAAAATAATTCACTAGTGATTCAAAGATTATTGTTACCACTCCACGGTCAAACGCCCCATCCCCCACCCCCACCCCCAACCCCGCAACTGGGGAGGGCAATAGAGCGGGGTGGGCTTAAGGTTATGCAACGCGGGCAGGTTTAAGGTGTAACAAACAAACTCATGAGGTTGATTTTTTGAACAATTATTTTTTAGTAGTTGAGATAGAAATAAATTAAAATTGATGGATAAAGATATATACTATAGACTTACTAAATATTGTAATAATACATGGTGTGTGAAGCAATTAATAATCATTGCTAAAGATCAGATTATTCCGTTGGAATTGGGGCCACCATGATTTTATATACCTTTCTCACATGTTTTCTATCCTTTCAAAACTTGGGGAAAAAAAAAATCTCGTATATAATCATCTCTTCTTTCTTTTTCATCTTTAATTTTTTGCCCCTCCAGTCCCCTTTTTCTTCCTTGGTAACATTCACTATCATTTCTATTTTGAAATCAAGATAAATTATTATATACTCATTTTATATTTTCTCTAATCTCCTTACTAATCATTTCGTCTGAAAATAACAATTGTACCATACTCATTTTCCTTTTCTTTTCTTATGTACTAAAAGAACATGGCTATTCCCTTACCCTCCTAGTCAGAATATTTCAATTGCACATGTGAACTAGTAATAAAGTGTTTTAATTAAGAAACTTTGGGGTTATACGATTTATTATTGAGGTGAATACGCATAATTAAAGCAAATGTCATATTTTATGTTTAATTGAAACATCATTTAATTTCTCGTGTCTAAATAAAATATCATTTAAGTTTAAGAGATAAACTATGCGTTATTAAGCCTTTTAAATGGGTTGAATCTAAAATAACTCAACATGATATGATTCTATTTGTTTTAAGCTAAGTTCACACAATGATCCTATCGATTTTCAAGAATGACAAAATTGTCCCTATTGTTTTTTAATTTGTTTTTTAAACCAAAAAGAAAAACATTTTATATATGTCATACAATGAAATAAAATCTTTTTTTTTTTAAATATAAAAAAATGAATTGAAGGTCAAGCATAGAAATGAACTTTCTATACATTTGTAGTAGAAGTTTGACATGAGAATAAGAAACAACTAGTACACTTGCAATTAATATGAATTGTTAGATCAGCTGTGGGGACTCTCTACAGAAAAAATAATAATAAAAGTTTCAGTTAACTAAATAGCCCACGTACTAAAATAATAGAGACTTGTAACGAGAATGGTGGGTCTTAAAAAGGGGGTCTTAAAAAGGTTCTTAATAATGCTAATTAATTTGGTACCCACTCCATATATTATTATTATTATTTATATTGTTTGCTTAATATTTAAGAGATGAATTTTCTGTAGATTGTAAGTCTGTTGGCGAAAATGTAAAAGGTCATAAATTGCACTAATTTTTCTGTTGAAAGAAAAAAGTATGGATTCTGCCGACTATTCTAAGAATATATAATAATATACATGACATATATAAGTAATTTGAAATTCAAACTATATAAAATAAATATTCAAAATTCAACTTATCTTTCTTTATATATAAAAACTTATATATCGATTCTAATTTTTCTTTATAGGTGTACGAATAAATCATCTACACGTTCCTAGCTAGCTCTATCTATACATATAGATCGTGTCATTATATCTTAGCGTGTTATAATGGATAACCTATTTTTTCTCAAACTTTATAATCCCGTTTTTAATGACAATTATTTATAATTATTATAAATACATATGAAAATATATACGTGATTATTGATCAGTGTGTTAAAGTTAAATACTAAAAGAATATTAGGGGTTAGTAGGTTAAAGTTTTTTTCTTCTTTCAATTCCCATATGACAATGTGAAAACAAGAACTTATACATTGTAATCTAGTTAATAATATTCTTAACCTAGGAATTTACACTTCTTTTTTTTGACTTTTGCAAGTTTGTTTGGCTGTCTTTAGTTGACAAATGAAAAAGGTTCAGGTTAAACCAACCGGTAATATATTTTGTGGAAATTAAGCCTCTAATTAAGTGGTAATAATGGTTTTGACTATAAAATGAGAAAAGTTACTGGATAAATATATCTTTAGATGAATTTATTAGACTAAAAGTAATTAAGGACCTTCCTTTTACTTTTTTCTTTTTATTTCTTTATTTTTTTTGTTTGTGGGTGGAGAAGTCCGTTGAGATATTTCTGGAAACAATTAATTAGCCAATACTCATAGCATTTTTAATAATATATTATAAATATTCAAAGTGCTTTATTTTGCATAAGTCTCTTAAATACTTATCTGAAACTTATCCAAACACAACGTATAGTATCATTTTTTTTTTCTTTCTTTGTAACTATGGAAAAAAATGGACGAGATCTATAAAAATTGACTTGTCTAAAATGTTTCTGATGAATTATATCATCTAAACAAAAATTATAAATCCTTAATGGTGAGCTAAATTATTTATGAATATCCCCATCGAAAATTTGTGTCATATAGGGTATTTTATCCATGCTCCATAAGAAAATCTTCTAAGTAACAAATAAAATGGGATAAAAATTTAAAATCACTCATTTCCAAAACTATTTCTATAATTAAATCGGTAAACACTCCGCATGCCATTACTAACAAATTTGATTTTATTATATTAGATAAAAAAAATATATATCTAAGGATTTGTTCTTATTGAAGTTTAATAATTGTCAAAGATTAGAGCTCTACCTTTTAATAAGAGCGGTGCATATAAATACTAAAAAAATAAACAGAAATTAAACAAACTTAACATAATTATATGAATAAGAATTTTAAAAAAAAGAAACAGGCAAGATATATAATACTACAAAATCCAAAATTCTCATTCTACCAAATATTTAAACATCATCAAAAAGAGTACGTAGTACAAAATATCTACATGTGTATTACAACGTATATAATTAAACCAAAAATAAAAAATACAATTAATTAATAGAAAGAAAAAAAAAACCTTACCAAATTGATCTAATAAGTCATCAATTTTTATAGTCAGCAACAATATTTTTTTCTTAAACAAATAAAAATAATAATAATAATTCTAATCAATCAGGACAAGTCCATGAAGAAACTGGTCCTTCACCAGTAGAACACACATTTTCCAAACCCTTATTAATCTCAGGATGAAATTCTGATGTAGAAGAATTACCTGAATTTAACTTGTTGTAATTTCCAGCATTACTATTATTCCCATCAAATGATCTCAGCCGTTGATTTTCTTGACCCCCATCATGATTATTATTACTATTACTATTTCTCCACGATCTTGAAAGATTATTTCCATCATTTCTTCCTTGACTACTAACATTGTTATTGCTATTATTCCCTCCTTGAAATCCACTGATCAGATTCGCACTCACTTGTTGCTCATGACTTATTCCAAGTTCATCTAACGAAGGAACATTCATCGTATTACTGCTTCCGCCTCCTGAAGACTTGGTGTTGAAAATGGTTGATCCAGTATTGAATGAAAGAATTTGATTCTGCATGTTGAACAAGTTTTGTGCTTGTTTTTGTATTCCAACATGATTTGAATTACCTAACTGGAAATTTGTTGAAGTAGAGGTAGAGCCCGAGGTAGTACCAACAATAGAGTTGTTATTTCCAGGCATTAAAGCATCAATCATGCTAGAACTCAACGAAGATGCAGGAGAAGATGATAATTGTGACATAAATGGAGATACTTGAACCTTTTGTGCTGATGGCCTTAAAGGGTATAATGGTCCAAGTGAATCCAAATGTCCCGTCCTCATCCCCGATCCAGCTGTCGAAAACAGATCAAGACGGCGAGTATAGGGTGAACCCGTGAACGGAGCCGTAGGGATTCCGGTGAATTCCTGAACCATTTGTCGAAAATTCGTCGTGTCTGTAGTTAGCACGGTGGTTGGCGCTCTCCGTGAGGCTCTTGTGCGTTTCTTCGGGTTTTTCGCTACATTGGGCTGTTGATCGGGCTGGGCCGAGCTTGAGGCCCGTACAACATTCGTTGGTTCCATTGATGGCTGTTGCATTGCTTGTAACGAACTTGAGCCCGGAAAAGGGTTTTGATTAGGATGATGAAAGAGTTGACCACTAGCAGTAACATTTGATGATGGAGCTGATGAGATAAAATTCAAATTCTGATCAGATCTTAAAGCCCGAGATGACGATGTTGTTGATGATGATGACCAAATGAGATCGTTCGCGTTGAACTGAGGATTTGAACTTTGTGGGAACAAACTAGCAGCAGTATCAAAGAAAGTATTATTATTGGGGTTGTGTTGTTGATGGTGATGAGAAAGAAAAGAAGGATTAGTATTATTATGAGATGGAATTGAACCAAAATGGGCAAGTGAATTATTATTACTACTATTATTCAAAAAAGTTGAAATAGATTCTCCACGTGAATCATCATAATCTTCATCACCACCACTTGAAGATTGCATACTCCCACTATTCCCAGAATCCATACCTTTAATTTTTCTTCACTAAAAAGACAATTAAAGAAGAAAAAGTCTAGTATTTACTAAAACCTGCAAAATAGAAAGTGATAGTTGCAAAGTTTGAATAAGATTCAAATCTTAAAAAAAAAAAAAACCAATCAACATATTAAAATTAAAAAAGGTACCCATATGTTGAACTTCCTTGAGTTAGCTTAGCTCACTTTCTTGGACCACATCCAATAAAAATGAAACCAAATAGGTTCATAACTTTATATTTTCTCCGATGATGATGAATTAGGGTTTGAAGAAATCGAAAGGGAGAAAAGAAAAGGAGAAAGGAGCGTTTAAATATAAGGATGGCTCTGAAAGAGATGCAAGTAAAGTAAAGTAAAGAGTTTTTTGGTATTTTTTTGAGTTAGAAAAGGAAAAATAGAATAGGTGGGTGGTGGGGTAGGACATTGGAGGGGAGCAAAGAAGCTGCCGGTAGGTGGCAACGGGTCAAACTCAAAGAGATAGAGATATGTACATACAAATACATAAGATAGTGAGAGATTGGTATATCAAGAGAAAAAGAATATCTTTTTTTTTTCTTTTAGATTTCTTGTGTGTGAAAACAAGAAAAATGAATACTAGAAAAGTTTTATGGAAACATAAAAGGAAAGAGAAAAAATATATATAAACTACTATTAAAGTGAAAATGATATTAAAAAGAACAATTTAATACTTAAAGAGTAGGTAGCCAACTAAACTTGCTTAAGTTGTCTTGTGAACATCATTTACCTCCGGAATAATCAGGGTTATAGTGAGACGGATAAAATCAAAATTTTAAGTTTTTGAATTTTATATATGTATCTAAAAGAATTTTTAATAATATTTGAATTTTACATTATGTAAATTTTAATTAGTTGAAATTTTGCTATAGATAACTATTACATCAACTTGCAAAACTAAAAATAAAAATTCAATTATTAGGGATACGTTGCAATTGTAGAAATAATTTTTTTTTTGACAATAATAATTATAGAGTACTGAATTTAATCTTAGTTAGTGAATTTAATACGTGAAAACATAAATTAATCGTGCTAGTAAATTTTAAATAATAAAATAATTAAACAAATAATGTAGGGGTTAGGGGAGTTGATTTAAAAAATAAATACCATTGGCTACGGCGCGCCGTATCGTCACGTTGGTTCAATATGTTAAGAATGTTCTTTAAAAATATGAAGGACTTGTCTTATATGAGAGTTAAAGAAAGTAATTAATTTTTGTAACATCCTTATATTCTAGTATTAAATAATTCTTGTCAAAACTACATTTAATTGTAAAGTAAATTCATTTAGATTATTCATTAAGCAATCATGTGTAACTCTCAATTTCAAATAATAAGGTTGATTGGTGAAATTAATCAATACATATATTATTATTTAAGGTTCCTTTATATAATCTAATAGTACTGTTCAATTATTTGATATACAATTTCTTTTACTTAACTATTTCTTTTAATCAATTCTAAATTTCTTTCTTAAAATTTTTGTTTTTTATTTGCTCTTTTAGTTTTCTAGTAATTAATATATTCTTTTTGTTCCATGACTTATTATATGCACTGTCTAGCTTTTTTGCAACCTGTGAGTTCCAGTGGTTACGGAAAATCTGTTTGTGTGACTATTTTTTTAATTAAAAAAATAACATGCAAATAATGCAATCCATCCAATATTTTAAGTTAAAAGAAAATTAATAAAATTTGATTTACAGATGAAATATTATTGTGTACCTCATCCTTTGACCAAGTCAGAATATGGACCATCCAGAAACTTGAAAAATTATAAAATAAATATTATTATTATTATTATTATTATTATTATACGGTGTAATAATTTGATGTAGAGAATCTTTTGGCATCGACGTCGATAAGAATATATATTATAATTTTTTTGGCTGATAATTTTTTTCTTTTGAGATAATTATTCGATAAATGACTATTTTTTCTCTCTCTCTTATACCAATTTTTTATATTATATGGTCTAAAGTTCTTTTTTAAGAAAGTAATTTTTCATGGTCTAAAATTTTATGAGTTATAACAAAAGATATTTGATCATCCCTTCTTTGTTGAAGTTCTTACATGTGTGAAGGGATCAAAAAAATTAATGAACTAACTCATTGGACAATTAAATATTATTTTGTCATGAATATTCACATGATCTTTGAACCTATACTTTACTAAATAAATACACTTAGATATATCTACCCTAATCATTTATAATTAAAATGTCTTTAAATAAATAGGCTTCATAGTGATTAGTTCAACCACATTCTAGTTAGCTGCAACTACATTTTAAAGGGTGTTTACATCCCCACTCTTTCGAAATAAGGCGAAACGTCGCGGCAACTCGAAAATGATTAATTGATTCAATTTTAACAAAGTTATAAAAATAAACGAGTTTTAAAAAAAGAGTCGCCACCTAATTTTTAGGAAAAACTAGGAAACCAATTATTAAAGAAAAGTCTACGAAACCAATTGATTCTAGGTAAGGGGTTCAAGTTATTCCGAAGGGAAGGGGTTAGGCACCCTTCGGAATCCACAAATGTGGTTCCCGACTGAATTCATTTTTTTT
>NC_028640.1:70678883-70690269 GCF_001406875.1 Solanum pennellii | reverse complement strand
GACTCCACCTCCTCAACTCGAAAAACCACAAAAACACTTTAAAATTTTTGAACTATGGGAACCAAGAATTCTCAAAATTTTATGAGTATTCTTTTGTTTTCCCCTCCAAATCCTCTTTTAAAATATTGAATGAAGTGGGTTTATATAGAAACCCAAAAATCCTCAAAAAGGATAAAATACCGATGTGGGACTATTGCAAAATTGAAAATTGTTTGAGTGACAATATGGGAAAGGCAGATTTTTTTTTTATTTTTTTGTCTTTGACTCAAAATGTATGAATTTTAAAATCATCGGACCAAAATTTGCTATTAAATAAATAAAGCTTCAAAATCACGAATTTTTAAAATGTTAGTCCAAAATTGGGTGTCAACAAAGGGACCAAAGGATATAAAAATAAAATAAAATTATAGCGCCCATCTCTTTAGCTACTTAATAAGTAGCAACAAGTTGATAATGTAACTGAGGAAACATGATAAATTTCAATAAGATCCGTGTATATTTTATTATGCATGTATCCTACTTATAAAATTATAGAAAATATATTATTATTAATTTTTTTTCGTAAAATCTTTTGCTCTATATATAGTTATGTAATAAAAGTTAAAAGCAAACATAATTATGGCTGATATTTTTTCCAAATATAACTTTATGAATAATATTATATATTGTCCTTTTATCTTTATTTCCTGTCTTCATTTATATATGAATAAAAACATTATGTTAATGATCCTTCAAAATCAGGTACTGAGAAGGGTTTTGACTCGTATGACTAGCTAATCTATATAAAATACATATCCTTTTAAAAAAATTAAATAAAAATAAAAATTTGTATGCTTTATTTTTTTAATTAAAAAAAAGCAGCACACATGAGGATTATGTAGCCCAGTTGAAACTTGAAAGTGATCGATAATTATAAGGACTTATATTCATATATAAATAAAGATTAATATAACTATGTGATTTTTTTTCATCTGTCCTAGTATTGATGAAAGAGAAATTCAATTTCAGTTGTTAGTGACAAATTACAAACTAATTCGAACATAATTTTTTTATTTTTTTTTTAAAAGTTACAATATAGTGTCTGCGTGAAAGGCATTATTATATTCTCTTGTTATGGCTATTGGCCAACCCTACGCTACGTATCAAATCCCAAACTAAAAAAAGGATACGAATTGTGAATACGAATATTTAAATTTGCGGCCATTATTCTTTCGTCTTTATCCACTAAAAAAATGGTTTCTTTCTTATCATATTGGTATACACTATACACTTTGATTATTAAGACGTAAAACACACTTTAATTTAACCCCCCCCCCCCTTTTTTTTTTGTTTAACTAAAATTATAATTATTGATGGATGGCTTTTAATAATAGATAAAAACACTACTACAAATTAAACAATCGTATCTTCAACGAAATTTAAGTAATATGTTAGTTGAATTTCCAACAATTTTTTATTGTATTGATCGGTGATTCTTACCAAGACGACAAAATATTATTATAAATTAGACACACGTATTTTAAACAAAATATGTATTAGTATGTTCGTTAAAATTATTTCCAATGACTTCTCATCATTTTAAATTTTAACAACATTTCAAACTCTGATATTTATATGAAATCAATAGATATAGAAAAATGTATCTTTCAACTAATTACCAAAACTTGCAAGTTGAATTATGTTTAATATGTAGCTTATCATTAATCAATCATAATCATAATATAAAGCCTTAATTGCGATAGAAAGAATACAGAATATCTAAAAATTGCGGCCATTAATGTTTTGTCTTTATATATCTTTTGAAGAGTTTCTTGTCAAATTATACACCATACATATTGTTATATTATACCTAAAGTATATAAAGAAAGATTTATTCATATTCGAGATTTACTTCAAATTAAGAAAAGTATATCTATAATCACGTGACACGTCATTCATTAAAATAATTGAACATAATTAAATTAAAATACCCATATTATATGTACAATAGGAATATTCTCTTTTCACATGAACAACTTTTTACAGAGGGCCAAATCAACCCAACTTGTCTTGTCTACAAGCCACGCTACTTAAATTAGGCCAGGCAAAAGAGTGGTTTTTGATATATATAAGAAAGTGCTTTTCATAGATTTTTCGGGGTTAAATTTGAATTAGTCAGATTTCAAAATAAATGTTTAAAGTTTCAGAAATGAAACTCGAGGACACTTACTAGTACTTCCTAAGTGTCTAAAACATGTACATTATATTATAAATGTTACTATACTAGATAGATCTTTTCATCTTTTGTTTAACAAAATCTTAATCTACAAATGGATAATTAAGCTTAAACTTGATGTATTTTTTTTTAACTTCTATATATACTAGTATAACAATGAATGTTCTTTGACTATAAGACAAGATGGAACAAGGTTGGTTTATATATGGGCCTCATTTTGGGCTTATTGTGATAAGAAAGTTGAGAACTGTAATCAATATGGGCCTAAGAGGCTGGAACACGATTATTAGGTCCAGTTATGATGGGCCAGCTAATTAATAAATTTAAATTTTTTAGATGGGCTGACCCAATCCAAGACTAATTACTTCATATGTTCACTTTTATTTGTCACATTTGACGTTAACACACTCGTTAAGAAAACAATGATTAACATGAACATTTTATCACACTACCTCTATATATTGATATTTAATATTAAGTTTAGCAGAATAAATAATTAAAGTTGGGGTAAAATATGGAAAACAATATAGTCGTAAAAAAATGACAAGTAAAAATAACAAAAGAAGTGTATTCAAGTTGATGTTTCAACGATAAACGGATAAACGCTTCGAGATATCTAAACCTAATTAAAATGTTCGTTCAAATCTTGATGTCTACAAATTTTGGAGTACCAACAAATTAAATTATTTTAGACAAGAACAGCTGGATTTTTTTTAAAAAAATATAAAATGTAGGAAAATTCGTTTTGATAGACAAAAAGGGATGGTAATTGTGGTTGTCTAAAAAGCAAGATATAGGAGTTGTTGTGATGCTTTTTGAGTTTTGTCCCATAGCTATGTCCTAAGATCGCTTTTATATCTTCTTTATTATTTATTATTGGGAATTTAGTGGGCTAAATTTTAATTGTTCCGATAATTTGTTAAATATGACTTTAACGATTAAACCATAAAATATGAACAACGGTTGTATATTTGTTATATCCATTTTGAATCTCTTGAAAATAAAGTAAATTATTGTGACGAACTAAATGTCTCGTTATATTTTCGTTATATTGCAATTTATGTACCAAGTTTTCAATCTCCATTCAAAAGGGAGGGTTGGTTTTCTTATTTAATCGGGTCGGGTCATCCCACTTGAAACTGTTTGACATCAAATAGTCCAAAATGGCAATTTTTGATTTGGTATATAGTCATTTAAATTTAAACTTCTTATGGAATTATTTATCCCATTATTTAGTTCAAAATAATTATAAAGAAAAACTAAAACAAAATTAAAATCACACGAACTGAATAGGCGATTTAGATATGGGAGGTGGGGGAATGGCGCTACGTAGTAGGGATAAAAATGAAGGATATTAGATGGTGTGAAGACATAATCAATACGAAATGACACTTAAATTTGTTTAATCTACTTTTATTTGAATAAACAATTTTCTAAGTTTTTTTCTCCCCAAACAAACGTGACAAAATTGGAGAAAATATTTTTCGCCATGCCGAACGCATCATAGATTAAAAATTAGTTAAATTATTTTGTTAGAAATCTGAGAATATTTTATAGACTTACATATGCATTAGTAAAGAAAGTTAATTCCGAGTAATTCCAAATGAAACTTCCTCTCTCGCCCCAATTATATCGTATATTTATCTTTTGAAGAATTATTTCGACTAATATTTAAAATTTAAGTGGAGTAGATTAACTGAATATTTTAAAATTAAAATTTAGACATTAAGAAACTTCACAAAAAGAAAGTTATAATTCATCTCATGTTAATACATGAAAAATTTTATTTTAAAATATAAATCAACATTTAAATAGTTTACATCTCGAAAAATAAAAGATGTCACATAAAAAAATTCGATTCAAAGTATAAAGTGGGAAGAAGGGATGCTATAATTAGGATTTTGAATAAATTAATTTATTTTTCATTTTCAAAGTAATAAAAATAAAATATGTATCATGATACTAAATTATTTTATCGTATGACCCCTTCCCACAATATCATTATTATATATAGTAGAACCATCAAAGAGATAAAATAATGTGATCTATTTATGCTTAAAGCACCTAAATATCAAACTACTAACAACAAATTAAAGATTTGAAAGGAAAAATATATTAATAAGTAATAAACCCAATTCTTAACGCAAAATATATAATTGAGACCTAAAGAATAATAGAATAAGCAAATCGTGACATAAAATAACTTTTGATTTTAAAAATAAAAATCATAATTTGAAAAAGAAAGAAGATATTAGATAGATTTGTGTATATTGTCCTTTACTAGTTCAAAACTTTGACTACCTTTTGGGCAAGAAGTACAATTTCGAATAACTTCAATTTTGTCGGCAAACGGAATTGCCTATAACTACACCATAGTGTGTTTGGTTCCAAAAACAAAATAAAATTCTAGCAACATATATCTTTTTAAAATGAAAATTAAGTAGTTTTTTTTAATATTTGAAAAATAAATAAAAAAATTATTTCAAACATGTTATCTAACAAATCATTATATATAAAGTGCAAGGCAGGTTCAGAATTGATATGGAATGAAACAATCAAAAATGAAGATTAGAAGCGTCGAATAAATAAAGTGTCAAGTTAAATATAAACGGAGGGAATATAACATTTTATTTGATAAAGATTTAAGAGAAAAGTGTAATAAGTCAATGTTACAAGATTAATGGAAAAACACATATTGATTAATTTTGTTAAAAATGGATGGGAGGCACCGACAAATTTCTAATGCCATGCAGCAAAAGAAAAAAATAAATTGTATAAAATCAGGCTGCCTAAAGTTTTTTAGGTCAATTTTTTGGGAATTTAAATTATGGCCTCAAAGTGAACACAGTATATTACATAAAGTTTGAGTTTCACAAGTCTACTAAAAAATATCAACAATCATTTTTTTTAAAATAGATAAAAAACACCTTTAAATTATGTGAAAGGAATAAAAATATTTTTCGTTTATAGTTTGACTTAAAAATGTTTTATCGTCAATATTTTGTTTAAAAAATGCTCTTTAATTATGTAAAAGGAACAAAAAGACACCCTGTTTATAGTTTGATCCAAAAAATACTCTTGCCATCAATATTTTGATCAAAAAATACCCTTAGTGTTATTTAATAGGTCAAAAAAACTCATTTTCAAATAAATTTATTATTGTTTTCTTTTCGACACATTTTTTTCAATTATAAAAAAAATAGCAAATGTTTATCTTACTTTAATTCAGAAAAAATTAAAAATTAAAAATTAAAAATAATTTTTATTTTATCATCAATATTTTTTATTGTTATATAAATATAAATTAATGATAGATATATTATGATCTTATATATATGAAATATATTATCTATCAAAAGGATAAATGAAATTATTTTATTTTAGTTGATAAATTGAGATTAAGAAGAAAAAACAATCTCTCCTACATTTTTATTTGTTAAAGTAATTTTAGAAGAAAGAAAATAAGAATAGTATTTCTTAATAATATTTCAATTAGGAAGAAAATATGTTTATAAAGAAAAAAATAATATATTTATTCGAAAAAAGGACATTTTGAGCGATTTTGTAACTATGGGGGCATTTCTGGACCAAAGTATTTACTGCAAGAACAATTTTGAGCATAAAAATCGACAGTAAAAGCATTTTCGAGCCAACTATAAGCAAAAAATATTTTTATTTCTTTCACATAATTTAAGAGCATTTTTAACCCCTTTCCATTTTTTTTTTCATTTTCTGTTTGCTGCCAAAATTTTACTGTATAGAGCTCTGTTGACATGTTATGTTCCTTTTCATTTCAATAGATATCTTATCCATTAATTAATGACAAGTTTAATTGGAAATTAGAATAACCACATATAGTAATAACTTAAAATAATACTGAAAGAGAACATGTACTAAGCACATGCCAAATAATGTATTATTGCGATCTTCTCTCTTTTCTTTCTTTCATTGATTAACAATATTCTTCAATTTTAGAACATGAATTTAATAAGGAATACTACTTTATGTTCATGAGTAATTATTTTAGGAAAACACTTATATTCCCTTTTAATAATCCACTATTTTAGCATAAATATACTTGTAATAAATTCACACGTAATGCCTTATTTGATTGTGTTTCTAAAATGTTTTAATAAGTAAACTCTATTTCGTGTAAATTCATAAAGTGAGATCGATTCACTATATAAAAAATGATTATTAGCAGCAATTAGCACTCTTTATATATGTCCCTAAAGCTTTTAGCGACCTTGGTTCTAATGACACTTAACTAATGCCGGTAAAGACTTTACACTCTTTATTAGTGTCAATATTTGTTGCCGCAAAAATTTATTTTTTTTGTAGTGATCTTAGGAGGGTAGGTGTACGCAAACCTTATCCAGATCCTATCTTGAAAGTAAGACTAGTTGTTTATGGTATAATCGTGACTCGATGAGAAACAGATCAAAAGAGTTCTTAGAAGGAAATAACAAAAATAAAGAAGTCATGCCAAAATACTGTAGAAAGTATGACAAAGCACACATTTTAAACATAACCATATAAAAAAATATGACGACTGAAGTGCAATAAACAACAAATAATAATATAAATCGAGGAACAAGAAACTACGTGAGTACTACTAGAACTATTAGTGTGAAAGGATAATCAAGATCACAATCTACTACCTGCTAACCTATTACCTAATTCGTGTCTTCCACAATGTTTTATCTAAAGGTCATATCCTCCATAAGATGAAACAACGGCACGTCCTATCTAATCACCTCTCCATATTACTTTTCTGACCTACCTCTAACTCTCCCAAAACCATCCCTAGTCAACCTATCACCCCCCCGATCCGCACTGGGTATATTTGCATCTCTTCATACATGTATGAAACACACACGTCTTGCTTCCCGTCTCTTCTTAAACTGAAGCAACTTTCACCTTGTCACATATATCTTCATTTTTAATCCTATCTCTCTCCTAGTGTGTTCATACATTCATTTCAATATCATCAGTTTTGCAATTTTCATCTTCTGAACATAAGATCTAGTTAGACTATAACTACCAAACTCGTTAAAATTCAAACGAATTAGGCAAATTAAATATACTTTTGGCACCCCGAGTAGCGTGTAAGCATTAGTTTCAGTAAGATGATAGTTTTCACTAAGGTTTGGTGAATGAAACAATACATGTTTGCACGTGTGATATTCAACTTTGATATGATTGATTCAAGGGTCCTACTAGTTTGGCACCAACAGCTGACATAAATCTTAAACAAAATTGTTCCAAATAACACTTTCTTGATAAGACATTCAATCATACTTTCTTAGAAAATTAGAAATGATATATCCTACCCAATAGTCTTGTCCCCTTTTGGAATTTTGTTTTGATAAGCCTAACCCCTTTAGTTTCAAAAATGAAAAATAAAGTTG
This sequence comes from Solanum pennellii, assembly GCF_001406875.1. Lineage (NCBI taxonomy): Eukaryota > Viridiplantae > Streptophyta > Magnoliopsida > Solanales > Solanaceae > Solanum > Solanum pennellii. The sequence goes on along the minus strand of NC_028640.1, from coordinate 70,682,643 downwards.
GTTTCTTAGCTTCCACTCTTAGACCTTTGAGTAATATATATGTATATAACTATTACATCATTTCTTCTAATCTAAATAAGGTCCTATCACATTGAACACTTGATATACAAGTTTTTATTTGACTTCTCCACTTTTGATAAAGTCATCTTCCATTTGTAAAATTTGATTGAAGAAGAAATTATGGCAAAAATTGGAGAAAAATCAGTCGAAATTCAATTGGGTTGTGGTCTAGTGGCAGCGATATTTCAACGTGGAAATTGTAAGCCAATTAAACAACCAGTATCACAAATTTCCAAAAAGAAATTATCCAAACCACAACCAAAACAAGCCTCAATTACTCTGAGGAATTCGATTTCACAAGATCGAAAACACGTTAGGAGATCAATGTCTGATGATACACGAAGCTGCTCGAAGATCAACCAATCGTCTAATGCTTCGAGTAGGAAGAAAATGTCACAAGTTGTCAACTTGGTGCCTAATACTCACAATCTTAGGAGGCAATCAACGAGTGACTTGAGCGCGAATGGAACGTTGAATCGCGCTTCAAGCACGGGGAACATTATGTTGTTAGGCCAATTAGGGAATTTGAAGCAGCAAAAGAGAATCCAACATGTTTCAACTGATAAAAAGTTTATTCTACAGAAAGGCAGAGTATTGATGGGGAACATAGTAAACAAATTGGATCCTGATGTACTCAAATCCATGGGAAATGAACATTACAAAAATGGAAGATTTGAACAAGCTATTGCTTTATATAATCAAGCAATCGCGATTAATCCGAAAAATGCTTGTTATTACAGCAACAAAAGTGCAGCTTTGTTGAGTTTAAACCGTTTGATTGAAGCAGTAATCGAATGCAGAGAGGCCATTCAGCTAGATCCTTTTTACTACAACGCGCAATATCGCCTTGCAAGACTATATCTCAGGTACTAAAATCAAATCAAAACAGAATTTTTTTCGAGTATTTTTTTTTTAAAATTGTAATAATATTTTGTCTCTAACAGATTAGGAGAAGCAGAGAAAGCATTGGAACATTACGAAAAATCAGGACCAAAAGTTGACAGAAGAGACATTTCTGAGGCTCAAAATCTTAAAAGAATGATACACAGTTGCATAGAAGCTCATAGGGTAAAAGATTACGTCACATTACTTCATATGAGCGAAAATGCATTGTCATCTGGTGCAGATTCAGCTCCACAGGTTGAAACAACATAGTCCATAATTTTATCGTCAAGTTTAACTTCAGCATTACGTATTTATCAATATTTACCCTTTGTTTAGATATTTGCAATGAGAGCTGAAGCATTGATGAAATTACATAGACATGAGGAGGCATACACCATCATTCAAAAGGGACCTGATTTCAAAACATGTCTTTCTACTCGTATTATTGGATCAGATAAAACAGCTTATTTCCTAATAATTCAAGCACAAGTGTACACATTAGTAGGCAGGTTTGAAGATGGAATCAGTACAGCTCAAGAGGCTGCAAAACTCGATATAAGCAATGAGATAATCGCGATATTAAGAAGAATTAAAGGGGTGGCATCAGCTCGGGTAAAGGGTAACGAGCTTTTTAAGGAATCGAAATACATTGAGGCTTGTTGTATGTACACAGAAGGAGTAGAACAGGATCCATACAATTCTGTTCTGTTATTTAACAGAGCAACTTGTCGAATCAAGCTAGGACAATTCGAAAAAGGATTGGAGGATTGCAATGCAGCTCTTGTGTTACGTCCTTCGTATACTAAGGCTAGAGTTCGTAGAGCTGATTGTTACGTAAAGGTAAAATTTGTACTAATGTTAATCGAAGAATGTGTCAATAATATTGCACAGATTATATATTTGACCAATTCGATTTTTTTTTTTGAATTTTATTGTATAGTTGGAAAGATGGGAGGCTGCAATTCAAGAATTTGAAATGATGTTACAAGAAAAACAAGGGGATGAGGAAGTTATTAAGAGAGCATTGATTGATGCAAAAATTCAATTAAAAAGGGAGAGGGAAGAGGATCAAAAACAAAGAGAGCTAAGCAATAACTCTAACTTAGTGTTAGTTATTAGCAATTAATTTTGTTTTAATATTTTGCTTGTTTATGAAGAAGCTTGATTTGATTATATCATGTTTGTGCAATGTATATAGCTTCAAGTCAGTGTACCAGTAAATTATATATTCAAGTCATCATTATTAAGAAATCATATAGTAATACACAAGGAAGAGTAATTTGTTGGAGTCTCATCTTGTTTGCTGGATGAGAATTTGGTTTTCGATAATTATCTCCTCGTTAACTAGTTTTTAGGATTGAGTTAGGTCTAATGTTCATTTTATTACATCCATCTCAATTTATTGTCTATGTTGTTGGCACCCCATCTTATATTGTTCATGCTCCAGATGTCCAGTCATGGGTGTGTTCAAGTCCCACAACATTTGTGAAAATAGAAATTTCTTTTCCTAATATCATATTGGATAATTCTTCCATAACGAGTTAACTTTTGTGATTAAGTTAAGCTCAATATCTATTTATTTATTTATCTTTATCATGAAACTTTTTTCTTTTTCGGATTGTTTGAACTTTGAACTTATCTTAAACTGTGTTATTCATCTAATGTACGATATATACTCACATTAGATTCTGACTAATTCAGACTTGCTGAGGTTCATTAAAGTAAAAAAATATTCCCTATTAGAATTAAAATAGAATATTTAGAATTAAAAACTCGAGACCTTTAATTAATAATCACCTTTCAAACACGACCCTAAGATAACATACTTTGACTAATCATGATTCATGAGTAAGTATAAAGATCGGATAATAGACTGTCTTTTTCTTTCTCCAGCATTCAGAAACTACTTTTCGTTATTTTATGTTGTCTTTTTGTGATATTTGCATGCACAAAGAAAGTTGGTATGCCCCTTTTACATGTTATATAATTTCTATTCTTCAAGCTTTTAATTAATTAAGTGATTAACTTTAAAAAGAAGCGCAATTTGAGGGGTTCATTTAGAGCTAAAGCAACACATCTGATTTATCCTTTTCAAGATTGGAAGGAACGTTTGAAAAAATATTCCATTTACTTTGAAATTAAAAAAAAGAAACATTAGGAACAAAGAAAAGTTATGTTGCATTTTTAAAAACAATTTAGATACTATTTATTTATTTTAATATAGATTATGAGTGAAATTAGTTGTCAAAGAAAAAGAGATGTTGGTATTTTTCATGCTAATTGGATCTACTATGTCAATAATTTTTTTTTATTTTATAATATTAGTATTGAGAATGTTGTCATGTACACAATAAATTTGTTATCATTAAATTATTGTTATGCGGAATTCGAGATAATACGAGAAAATATAAACGCGAAAAACAAAGACAACAGATTTACGTGGTTCACCAATAAATTGGCTACGTCCACGGGGAAGAGGGGGAGCAGTTTTATTATGGAGAGGCAAGAACAGAATTACAGAATAGGGTTTGCCATAGCGTCTATATATAGTGCTAAGCTACGCCCTAACAGGCTTGGGCCCAAAATACAGAATTGACAGATAATTAAGGGCCCAATACAACAACATTGTATACCGTCCTTTCTGTTTGTAACGGGTCCGATTCAAGGCATTCAACAAATCTCCACCTTGACTTGAATTCTCCGAACAGATTCTTCAGACGCACTATGATAGTGCCAGGCCTCCCCCTCTTCCTCAGGGTTGCCCCGCAGGGCAATTAACAGCTTCTGATGTTGAGCAAGTCCAAACAGTGTTGAA
>NC_028640.1:70656637-70675049 GCF_001406875.1 Solanum pennellii | reverse complement strand
TCTTCATCCGAGACCTTAGTGATAACGTCATCCGCGAGACACAACATGATCGTCGAGTGCGCCTTTTCCTCCAGAATCGCCATCTCAGGAGTAACAACGGCGTTCTTGTCTTTCGACAACGGCGCCCAGAAGCCTTGCTGTTTCAACAAAGCCCGCATCTTGATCTGCCATAAACTGAAACTGTTCCTCCCTGTGAATTTGTCGATTTTCACGTTCAAAGCAGACATCTCGAATTCTCCAAAAAACACCGATTAACCTAGAGGCTCTGATACCAATTTGTTATGCGGAATTCGAGATAATACGAGAAAATATAAACGCGAAAAACAAAGACAACAGATTTACGTGGTTCACCAATAAATTGGCTACGTCCACGGGGAAGAGGGGGAGCAGTTTTATTATGGAGAGGCAAGAACAGAATTACCCGTCCTTTCTGTTTGTAACGGGTCCGATTCAAGGCATTCAACAATTATACTTTGTTAATACACATTTTTATCTAATTTATGACTTATTCATGATTAATTATCTGCACTCGATATTTATAGTGATTCAATAATTTATAAAGCATGTCTTTATATACTTCTTATCACTAAATTATAGCTAATTGACATATTTTCACCTAAATTTATAACTTAAACAATAACAAATTAGTATGATCTGATATAAAAAATAAGCGACTTACATAGTGAATATGATATTCCCTCCATCTACTCATACTTAGTTTGTTATATTAAAAATGGTTGTTTATTTACCTTGTTTGAAAAATTAAAAGAAATAGTTCACATAAATTAATTATCTTTATCATTTTTAAAAATATTAAATTTATTATATTCAAATTTTATCTTTTTATTAGGAAGTGTTGTTTGCTTTTGAAGGAAGAAAAATTTGAGCCTTTCCCAAGTTCCCATATTGGATTTGAAACGACTTCAACAATAAAACAGGCTTTACAAAAGGCCTTTTTCAAATCTCTATATATACAGAGGTTACACTTGATTAGAATCAAGAATTGCTAATCACTAGTTCATCAACTAACTACAAGCTAAATTAATAAATTATTCATTAGTTATTCTCTTTTTCATTTTAGTTTAGTTAATTAAAAATAATAAGTGAGGTTGTATCGCTTGAAAAATAATACTAAGCAATAGTTTAATTAGTCAGTTGTGAATAGTTAAATCACAAATGACATATATCTGGATTCAAAATTCTAGAGTATATTACTTGTATGACCACGTATACGTACGTATGCATTTGATAGCACACTTAGATTAATGATTCTTGTCTCATTTCCAATGTACACTTTTGTCATTTAAGCTTGTGCAATTGTGGATCAATTTTCTTATTGGCAGTGCTTAAAAAGAGAGAGTAGGGATGTTGTGAATCAAGCTAATTATGTAAGGTGTTAGAAGTGGTGAACGTGATTGGATCGAGTAAAATATTGAAGTGTTTTATTTGGTATCCACACCCAATTAACATTTTGTTAAAAGGGAGAAAGAATTTGCAAGAAGGGCTTATGCATATTGAAGAAAGACAGTTGTTCCTCTCTTCTTATTTCTAGAGTCTAAGCTTGTCATCCCAATTTTTAGTTACTCGTTATTTCAACATTTCTATTGTAACTCAGTTGTTGAGTATTGCAATTACTGTTCTAAATTTATAACCACATTCCAATTCTCTTATAAATTTGAGTTTGTTACGAAGGAAGGTCGCAAAATGTCCTCACCAGCACCTCAATGTGATCAATCAAGTAGTGTATATTCTTTCAAGTAAATCATTATTAATCCCTCAATCATTTTCAATATGTATAAGTTCGCTATTCTTTAACCTAGTTTCAAGTTTAAGTCGGCCGCCATTGACAATTAATATAGTTTTAAATTTAAGTCGATCCTCGAGCCATTGACAATTGAAATTAGCAATTCTCAAGATATTTTGCTAAGCTCTAGCTTGAAGGTAAAATATCTTCGCGTCTATTCTGTTTATTTAGAATCGTCAAGAATATTATTTTGCCCTAGAAAAAGATCAATTATTTTGTCAAAGATATGACAGAATTGCAATATTAAGACTTTGCTTATTAGTTTTTGAATTTGAAGCCAACTATTAAATTGAAGTTTTAATTTTTATGTTTCATTGATAATAATTCAAAAGCACTCATAGTTAATCCTTGTTCTTTTATTTATTCTTCTTCTCATCCGATAAATTTAATTCTTCTCCAAAATTCACACTTCGAAGCATACTTTATGCTACTGCTCACATGTTTTTTTATATTTCACATGACGAAAAAATAAGTAGGCTTCATGTGAAATTTTAAAAAAAAATTTAAGTTTTAGTGCCCCTTTATAATTTAGATTGAGTACTTTTTAAAATACAAAGGTCTTATGGGAATGCTTTTAATTTGAGTGGTTGTAAGATTGGATCCAAGATCTGTGCCTGCTCTGATATCATGTTGAGAGTTTGTGGCTATCTTATCTAGAGCTTAAGCTATTAGTGAGAATACATTTTTATTAGTTACTTATATTTTGATTATTTTCAATAATATCGTATATATAAATAGTGTATGATGTGTATATATGATGTATAGAGCTATATATCATAAAATGTATATATATCAATATACACTACCATACAATATTTATACATAGCAATAATTCATATTCCTCTCAAGCTAAAAATTTTAAAGATCCCAACCAATTCAAATCTCCTTTAAGTCGTCACAAATTTTAGATATGAGCTTCTCTCAATGTTTCGATTCTTTTGATATATAGTTCATTCAAAACAATTCATGTTTGTGTCAGTTTGAATTTTAAATTTGAGATTTGATTCACTTCAGTGACGGATTTATAGATATCCAACTCAAATCTCTTCAAAACAGTATCAAAACTAAGAAATGAACTTTTTTCAACGTTTCAATTCTTTTTTATATATTATTTACTTCAAATTATTTGTATTTGCAATAAGTCAAATTTTAAAATTTAACTTTTCTGTACTTCCAAGAGAAGCAACAACAAGCTCAAGATTACTGGAGTGACCAAAGAAGATTTTTAGACATAGTCATGACTAGTTAATGACCCGAATGGAAATTCTCGATTATTAGTTAATAATTGGGTATTTTTTAGGTTAGTATTTTGATTAAATGATCATTCTATTTAATTACATATAAAAAAAGTTTGGTAAGCAAACTCAACTCAACAAACATATAATAAACCATGACATGCTAATTCATACAATAACGTCATCTACACATCGCCACATATACCAAATTGTATAAATATATATATGCATAATATATAGATATATATATGCCTATATGAGCTTTATATATTTATAGGCATAATATATAAATATATCAACTTTTTACATCTTTATATGAGTGTAAAGAATTTCATGTACCTAAAATCTCTTATCCAACTACTTCTTTTGACAACTCGTAGCCATTTTCAAATATTCATATATCAATTTTTTACTTTTTTTAAGGCTTCTAGTGTTATCCCAAATATATTTTTTTGCAATGACATTGACAATATTACCCTTGGGTGACCTTAGTGGTTTGAGCTCGAAACTTTCATGATCAAGGTCTCAAGTTCGAAACTTCTTGTAAACGAAAGCAAGGGGTTGCCTTCTGAGTCGAGTTTGTCGCCTGGTGCAGGTTACCTCTCATATGTGGTTTGCGAGCTATTTTATAGGGGCGGAAGTTTTACCCTATCCACATCCAAAGGGTAGCGACTACACGTTTTCGTTGTGTTTTTTTTTTTTAAAAAAAAAAGACATTGGCAATACTACGGGGAAGGACAAATTTTTCTAATTTCAAAGAGTAATGGGGCAAAATTGTGCATGAATCAACCATTAGTTAAAGGGTCAACCATAGGGTGGATCTTTAGCTTGGAAAGAAGGTGAAGTTTTGTACACTTAATAGGGATTTGAATCAAATTTATTTAGATTTAACATATTAATTACATTAATTTTTTCAAAAAAATTGGTAAATATTGTTTAATTCAACTTTAGCATTTGTTTTAGTGTAAGAAAAATGAAATCACGGTAAATGCATTTGACATTCTAAAATAATCTCTCTTTCTCAATGCCATAAATAGAGACTAATTAAAAATACTCCCTTAGCCTCACTTTAATTATCATTTTAGCTTTTTACTCCTCTTAAAAATAATAATTTATAATAAAACTATTAAAAAAAAAAAAGTTTACTAAGTTATTCTTGACTAGTTTTTGCTCTTGAATAGGGTGCATACTAATTCAATGTTGAGAGTGTAGTTAGAAATAATTGTTAACTTTAGTCTTACTATTTTTAAAGCACTAACAATTACTTTAGTACAATTTTTTGTTGGGCTAAAACGATAATTAAAATGAAACTGCCAAAAAAGTATTAAGAGAGCATTATAGTCCTTCACTAAAATACAAACATTGGTCCATGAAATAATAAAGCACAAATAATAGAAAAATTCTTTAGCAAAGTATACACAACGATTCCACACGCCCAAGAATCAAATAACAAAAGCTCGATTCTTTAGAGTTGAGAATACCAACACAAATTCAAAGATAATTAACAAAATCCAAACACCAGAAAAATATATATAATGTTATACGAAGAAAATTATGTAAGTTGAAAAAACAATGAGCTTGTATAGTTGATCTTGTAGGTTGATCCGCTCTATTGCTCTTTCCTTGTGCCTATTTCGCTTCACATGTACAACCTTTGTAACTTCGTGTTATTTGGAAGACTGCAATTTCTTAACTAAACGCGTAACGCGTTATATATATTTTGGATTCATCAATTATCTTTTCCAGCTTCGACTTTTCGATAATTGATCTCTAGCACCACCCACAACCCATGTCTCCTTTGCTATATCGGCTGAAAATTTGTGAAAATCGTTTCCGTATCTCATAACTACTAAGTTTTCGTTTTTCTTCTTGTTTTCCATTTCTTCCATTGTCGATTTCGTTTTCTTTTCTTCTTCATTGTCCTCGTCCTCATCCTCGTCCTCTTCTTCTTCTTTTTGTACTTGTTGTTGTTGTGTTTCTTGAAGCCAGCTTTTCGGGGGAGCAGAACGACAACGCATGAGTAAAAGTGCATTAGGTGGTGGCACACAAATAGGAACCTCATCATCATCATCTTCATCATCATCATTATTATTATTATCGCGCTCTGTTTTCTGATTTTCATCTTGTAAAACCATGAACCACTTGGAGAATACAGCTTTTGAACTTTCTTCTTCATCATCATCATCATCGTCTTCGCGATCATTTAAATCTCTACCCATTCGATTCATTCCTCTTCGATCTAATTCATCTTCATCGTCATCCTCCTCCTCATCCTCGTCATCAGAAGTAATGTCATGAGTTGTTGTTGGGAATGAACCGAAGCATCGAAACTCAAACCTTATGTTACGAAGACATGTTAAGAATTGCATTACATCTTTCTTAATTCCAATTGCTTCCATCCAATTAGCACCTTTCTTCTTTTGAGCCTTTCTGTTGTGTAACTTCTCAATTTCTTCCATCACTGATTGCCAATTCTTGCATGAACTCCCCTGTTTTGGCCTTACCTTTATTTGCCCTGCATACAAAAATCGGACTAAAAATTCAATCTTTTTCTTTTTTTCTTCAAAACATAAAATTTGTACTATTGAACTCATCTCTACGTTGTTCAGACTCTACAAAAATATTTATAATTAGCGCAAACAACATATAATTTTCTTATAACATAGAAACTGACTTTCTGAAAAACTAACTATTAGTAGAGTGAATAGAATACCTGCACAAGTGACTTTTGGTGAAGTGGGCTCAGAGATGATCTCTGAATTCTTGGATTTAGCCCAAAGTAGAGGACTAGATTGGGCTTGAACCCCACCAATTCTGGTGCTAATTTTCTTGAGATCATGATTGTGGTGGCGTTTGCTTGAATCTGAATGTCTTGCTGGGCTACATATTGGTTTAGGCATAAGGGTTAAATGTGCTCTAGATGGAAAACATACTAAAAGATCTGTTGAAGGAGGTCCTTTCCCTCTTCTAGTACCTTTCATTCTCTATTTTCTTTCTTTCTATTCTTCTTGAAAATGTTGTTTAAGTTATTTGAGATCTTGGGGTTTGAAGTAGTGTTGGGATTATGATATTTGGGGAACTTTTTTTCTTTCTTTCTGAATCTTGTGCTTACAAGAATGAGTTTTTAAAAGAGAACCAAGGAAGGGGGAGGCAAAAGCTCTTTCTTTTACGTGTATAAAATTTATGTGACCTAATTTGACTTGGCACGTAACATATAAAAAAACTTTTGAAAGGTAAAACGACTATTACAAAGTTAAATTGTTACTAAAGATAATTAAACTGAAGGTGAGTTATATAAATTGGAAAAGATGAAATATTACTTTTTTGTTTTGTTTTTTCACTTGGGGTTTTGGATGTATATAGGAGTCCGACTAAATTTGGATTCACGCTGAAACTTTTATATTGAAGGTAAAACACTCTCTACCTAAATGCTGGTGTTCGAATTGTACATAAAAGTCTGACTAGATCTGGACTCACTCTGAAAAGTCCTATATTAAAAGTAAATCGTTCTCTGAAAAAGATAACTCTACCTAAATGACTAGAACCCGATATCTATTGGTTAAACGCAGTATTACTTTTTGTTGATGTGCTTCTCTCTTTTTACAATATGTTTGATGGTGCATTTTTCTAATTATCCACCTTTTTTCTCTCTCTCTCTCTCTGTCAAATGGGGTCACCAGTGTGACCTTCCTTTCTTTCTTAGCTAGTTTCTACTTTTTCTCCAACCCCTTGCCTAACAACTAATTATTATTATTATAATAAATAAAGAAAGACCAAAATATAATTGAAGAAGAAAAAAAAAAGAAATGTATAGCTCAAAGGGGATTAATAAAGAAATGAAAAAGTTTAGATGCCCACGAGCTTTGTTTCATGATCCAATCATTCCATCAACTTGTGAGACCACGCCAGCCAGCTTAGGCAAGGGTCATGCCATAGAGCTAATTGGCCACAAATCCATCCAACCAAATATATGCATATCCAAAAGTTCATTTGCTTAGAACAATTCCATTTTTGGAAAACAAAAATATCCGTTCATTTCAATTTATATGTCTTATTTTTTTGTTTAATCTGTTTCAAAACGAATATAATTCTATTTAATATTTTGATATGTCATATACATTTTCTTTTTGTTTTTCAAGATTATAATATTGAGTAGTTAAATTTATATATTTTTTCGTGATAAGTCAAACTAAGACACGAAATGAAATAGAGAAAAATAAAAGATAGGCACCAACAAGAAAATAAGAGCAATAAAGTGATCTATGAAAAGGCATGTCAAATTGATTGAGAGGAGAAGTGCAATGGATGAGCACTGAGGCATCTTACTCCTTGGCCCTCTTTGCCTAGTTATTGCAATGATAGGGGAAAAAAGGAAGAGAACTTCATAGTGACACTTTAGTTATAATTGAACCAAATTACTTCTAAAAAATTAATAGATATTACATTCATTCTGTTTTATTAAGTTTATTACTTTTTGGCTATGTTATGTCTAGTACTAGTTACATTTACAAGGCTAATAAAAGAAAGTTCCCGAAGCGTCTACACTACATCAAAAATGATCTTTAGCGATAATTAATTAATGACAATAGTTAATTGTCATAAAATATGTATTTTTAGTGACAAGTAACACTCTTTGTAAATGTCTCTAAAGTCTATAACGACATTGAATCTAATGAGAACAAACTAACGCCGCAAAAAACTTTAATACTCTTTCTTAATGTGTGTATATATTTACTATTGCTAAAAGTTATTTGTGTTAGTAATTTTATTGTCATTATTGCTAAGGTATTTGCAACAATATTTTGTTCATTCATCTGGTAGAGCAAGTACCCACAAATCCAAAACCAACTATATTATCAATCACCTTTATTAAATCGCGTTATGCTTCATATTATTTCTTGAGCCAACGTTGCATATTCTAAACCAGGGGTGGCTCGAAAGTATTAAAAAAAGATATGTATCTTAGGCCTCCAAATTTAAGGGGTCTCATTTTTAATAATAGGTTATAAGTTATTAATTTATAACAAATATTGAATACTATTTGAAGAAAAGTAAACTTTTCATGAAAAATGAAGAAATTATAGAAGAAATTTGATATATTTAAAGTACTATATCTCATGAAAAATAATTTAAAAATAAGAATGATTATATTATCAATTGGAAAGTAGAAGAAATCAATTATATAAAATTATTAACGATTCAAGTTTAAGGCCCCATTTAATTTTTGTTTTAGGCCACTAATATGCTTGAGCCGCTCCTGTTCTAAACTCACCACAAAAAACACATCTATATTTAATCATAACTTTTATACACTAATAGCACTTAAAAGAACGATTTTATTATAAGATCGCCTGAAAAATAACTGTAACTAACCGTACATATTAATTAGTGAGAGATCAAACGACTTGGTAAATTAGATAATTAACTTACTAGAACAAGTTTTGTTGTAGCATAGTATATTATAAGTTAAATCCTTCTTGGTAATACTTAACAAACTTATTTTTTTTCACATAACAAAAGAGTTGTATCATTTTGGCAGATAATTATTTTTTTAAAATTCTTTTTGCTATTCTGAAAAGCTATGTCATTTTTTATGTTGATGAGATTTAGAAAAGAATGGGGGCCATTGGCCAAGCAAAAGAGATAGCCTAAAGTTGTGTCAAATATAATGCATGACATAAAGTTTCCAAAGTGGGAATTGGACTCAATTAGTGCATTTTATAAGTGAGAACATGTAAGGTTGGCAGAAGATTTGAGTGGATGGAGAAGTTGAGTCATGAACAAGTGTTTCCCCATAGTTATTGTTGGGCAGAAAGGAGAACCCTAATATTCTTACTTTATACATATTATTAGGGTGTGTATATCCATCTCTTAGTCAACTACTACATCCTTTTTTTTTTCTTTTTTTTTAAACTTTAGGATAGTTTGCAGTCGCTGAATTTTTGTCACAACAGCTACATCTTCGGGTGAGCACTTTGTCGAAATTGGATAAATTTCCCACTATATAATAGCTTACAAACCATACAGGAGGTGTCGATCATATTAGACAAGTCAATATATATGTGACCTTTATGTTGTCCGTGGGAAGGCAGTGGAAGAGAAAGAAAGTAGCTGCGATTGCTTGAAAAAAATCAGTTGAATCAAGACTAAACTAGGTCCTAAGTATTTAACTAGGATGTGGTGCAGTGAATGAAGTTGCACCGTACACGAATTCATATTAGTCATGCTTCAATACGAAAACAGGAGGCCGGACGAAAAACTAAAACAAAAATATTTTATTTAATTTCTTAAAATATGATTAATTTTTGGATTCGAAAACTTCTCAAACTTTAAACTTTTATTTTACAACTTAATGACATGTTCATGAGAACATACATATATTACCCCCCACCCAGTTTTATTTACATCAACTCGATCACTAAATATATATTAGTAAGTATGTTATGTCTAACATAATATTATCACTCAGTTAACATAATTAAATCAATATTACATCAAAAAGTTGTATAAATTAACTTTGCCAACCATTAATCAGTACATTTACTTTTACAGGCCCATCATTGTTGGCTTCTAAAACCTCATGTTTTTATTTTTTTAGTTGCCACTAAAAAAATTAATGAAAATTAGCTACTTGTAGCTAGTATTTTTTCTAAAATTTTACAAAACTAGTATAAACGTATTTCACAGTAATATTTTAGGATATATTTTATTTTTTAAAAACTGACGGCGTTAGATTGATATATTTTACTCACAGTAACGTTTTACTCCTAAAGTGTTACTCATATTAACGTTTTAGGAGCAAAATGCTACTCAAAATAACGTTATTATTGCTGTTAGTTTTTAAAAAACGAAATATACCCTAAAACGTTACTGTGAAATACGTTTATACTAGTTTTGCAGAATTTTAGAAAAAGATATTATTTTGATAAATTGCTTTACATAATGACTTAGTTTGGTCAAAAATTAGTAATTTTTTCCCCATGTTTTCTTGTTTGGCTACGTAGTTTATTCGCCGTTAATTTCTATTTATTTAGTATTGGGGTCAAGCTTTTCAGTTATGAGATTAATTGAAACAGAGTTTTTAAAAAGAAAAACTTTAAATTCTGACCCAAAGATCTCATAAAAGGATTGTAAACTCTAACTAATAAGCAAATTCTATGTTAGATTAAGAATATTATTGTTTACATCTCTATTTATATGAGAATATTAATATAAAATAAGAAATCTTTGTAGATCTTTAGACCCCCCAAGTAATTTAAAAATAGGAACTGGCTGAGTATGATAGCAAAAGATGAATGAAAGCAATGATTCTTCATGATGCGAACCATTGGTGACAAATGATTTAAGTCTTATGAATTATTCAATTCATCATCTTTTAACATTTATGATATGTTATTAAGGAATCGTTTGATTGGTGAACTAGTCATAATCAGAATCAAATCTTTGACGTTGGGTTCATCGAATATGTTTTTTGCGTTTCAATGGGATGTATGTGCATAATCTTCATCCTTTGATCTAGTTTTTAGGTTGAATTAGACTCAAGGTATATTCAATATGTTATAAGATGGTAATACCAATATGCACGAGGTCTTCTTATTGAATCTCATCAGTCATTACCGTCCATTATCAAAAAGAAATTCTTACATATTTGGTCCATGAAAAATAATAATATAATTATTATATAAATGATTTATATTATTCAAAATTAAGGATGGTATAGAAATAATATTGTAATAATATAATTGTCGTATACATAATCTCATGAAAAATATATATTTAGGGAAAAGGGTCTGATATACCCCTCAACTTTGTCATTTAGAGCTGATATACCCCTTGTTATGAAAGTGGCTCATATATACTCCTACTTGTAAACAAATGGGTCACATATACCCTTTTCCTCCAAAAAAATATAATCCCATATGAGTAAATTTAATCCTCGTCAAACATATTTTTTTTGACTTTTTTTTATTTCAATGACTAATTTATAATTATTATTTTGATAATCAAATTTATTTATGTTTCACTAATATTCTTGTAAAACTTATTGTAGATGACCAAATTTTTTCTTCGAATACGAAATTAAATTACAATACACACAAAAAAAATAGTTTAATTTTTTATTCTTTAAACTAAGGAATGAAAGAAAAAAATAAAATAAGAATAAGAAATTCAAATAATTATAATAAAAGAAGTCAAAAAATAATTTATATATGAAAAAAATTAAAATATACCTTGAACTTTGATAGAAGAATCATATATACCCCTAAATAATTTTTTTAAAAAAATTAGAAGTAATAAATATAAATTTAAAACTAATTTTTTAACTTCCGTTAAATGAAGGGTATATGTGAGCCATTTTGTAACGGCAGGGGTATATGTGAGCCGTTTGTATAACGGTAAGGGCATATATGAGCCACTTTTATAACGAGGGGTATATCGGCTCCAAACGACAAAGTTGAGAGGTATATCAGACCCTTTTCCCATATATTTATCATAGAGTTCAAGATATAAAACTAATTCCACATCTTATATTTAAATAAATTTTTATATATCCCTTATCCTCGTAATTAACCAAACAATCAGTTAGTATTTGCAACTTAATTATATCTTTTATAAATTTTATTTGTTTCGAGATAAAGAAAAGCCTTTTGATGATTGATGATCTTTAGCAGCAGTACTGCTAGATTAGATGATATTTTTTTATTTCTAGCAAATCACTTGTAATTCTAAATAAATAAAAAATGAGTGCTTTTTTTTTTTTGTGGTCCATTCCTTTTTAATGGAAAAGCCCTATGCCTATTACCGACTTATTCTTGAATTTCTCTTTTAATAGTATTTTTTTTTCCGCAATGTAATTAACGAATAAAAATATGTTCTCTTCTCTAAAAGCTTAAGTTTTTAAATGAAATAATCACACAAATTGAATCTCTCCGTCATTTTTATTAAAAATAAATTTTGTACGTGCTTGATCCATAAAAAAAAGTCAAGTCAGCACATGAAGAGGCGTGTGTTGAGAATTAACATATAAAAGTGCATTTACGCACTTCAACATTTCTAGATGTTAGTAATGTTCCAAATTTTATTAGAGAAAATCTTAATAGCTCAATGTATTAGGTATCTGAATATTTATTTGTTGGTAATGATTCGATTTCTCGATAATCTTCTACTCAATTTCCTTTTCCTTTTGCCAATTTTTTTTTTTTTTTAAATGGAGCGAAAACCTTTGCACTTTCACTAGTAGATAAATCTTGTATATTTATTGAAAATTCACTGAACATGCACCTACATTAAACATAGAAGTCAAACATTAAATCAGAATATAAACTTCGAATTTTTATTTTACCATGTAGAATTTTATCCTCAATTTTATCATATAAATATGAAGTTTATCCTACAAAAAAGTAGAAGTAAAGAAGTTGTTAATGCGTTGGGGAGTTCTTGTGCTCCTATTATTTAAGGTGTAGACAATTTTTATAGTGGTATATTGGATGAATGTTTGAAAATGCTATCTCCTAGATATAATAAAAGGAAAATTAAGGATCCAAATATCTATATTGAATAACTTTATATTTTTGATACATCTCCTTCGTTTGTATCATCTGCACTTAAAAGAGATGTTATGAAAATTAAATCGTTTAGATTAGTTCTTCTTTTCTATGAATAAACCTATTATTATCAATAAATAAAATCCTTCCATTTTCAAAGGAATAAAAAAAAAACAAAGAGGAAAAAGCAAAACTATTTTCAATTAGAATTTGCCAAGCAAAAAGTGGCAGCAACTACCACCTTACAAAGGACCACAAAAACCTAACAAAAATTTGATGAATTTTCTAGAAATTTTGGAGAGGCTACAAGATCAATAGAAGAGGAAAAAGATTATCAGACTTGAGAAGATGTTAAAAGTTCAGAGCCTGTCTATATTTTCTTTCTTGTATTATTTTCTCATTTGTAATATCATCACAAAATCTATGTAGTATATTCTATGACGACAGCAACTAGTGATATTAAAGAATGAAACCAAATATAAGTAATCCGTTCAATGCATCTAAAATTTTATAATTTGAATCGAATTCAATATCAACTCATTTGAGTCTTAATCTATTTTAATATAATCCTCAATTTATTCTTCGATTTCAATCCATTTTAAGATTCTTTAATGTATGTTCTATATTAAAGAATAAAGGTGCCTATTTTTATATTCTTTTAGGATTTATTTATAGATTTGTAACTTTTTTATAAAAAAATCATTAATTGAAATTCAAATTGTGATTATAAAAGTTGAAACAATAATATATTAAGATTGTTGAGATTAAAGCCGGTCAAATTGGACGGGTCTTTGACCCAATTCAGTTTTCAGCCCATTGAAATCCAACCCTTTAGAACCCAAACTTAGACTCACACACATGCTCCGATCCAAGTGTTAGCTTTTCAATTCGATTATATATCAAGGCCGATTTTTATCCCATACTGACTTATTAGACACCTAAGTCCAAAAGTACGTTTATAATTTGATATTTATCATCTTAAATGTGTGTGTAGTACTATTTTTATAGTAAATAATGTATCACCTAAAGTTCTAATTCAATAATCAACGTCACAACTAATTTCACTGAGTTCTTTTTATATTACAGAAGGTTAATCAAGTGTGTGAAGAAAATATTTTCTAGATATTAATTTATTTTCTACTGCATCATCTTTAAATATATATATATACTTGCACTGTTTAATACTCAAGTGATTGGGATATGGTGCACGTTAAGCTGAAAGACCAATTAGTTACCAAAGCAAAAAGTAAACTAAAAAAAGAGCATTCTAGCTAGGAACAGTTGATTGTAGTTTGTTAACAGTTCAAAGAAAAAAAACCTGTCTAAGAAAATATTGCTCTTAAATTTTCCCTTAGAATGTTGGGTATGTTTGCTTTTGCTTCAAAGTAGATGCTGCCCAAACGTGTATAAGTTCAATAGTTAAGATATACACAGACACACACACACACAACACTTGATTTATTATGTTCGAATTCAGTACACAAAAACAGAGAATTCAACCAGTTTGCAACTCTAATGTTTGATTTTCCAAGGGGAAAAAGAGGAATCAGATTCAAATCATGCTCTACTTAGAGCTTGTTTGGCTCAGCTTAAAAGCTGGTCAAATTGACTTAAAAGCTGGTTTTTGACTTATTTAGCTGTTTGGCAATACTCAAAATAACTTATTTTAAGTTAAAAAAAACTTATTTTAAGCCAAAGTTAAAAGCTGGGATAGGGGTGCTTTTTCTTTTTTAGCTTATAAGCTGTTTTAAGTTGACCACATTTTTATCTTTTTGCCCTTAATATTTTTATACAATCTCCAAATTATCCACATAACCCTAACATCTCTTTCTTTCATTTTTCCCTTTTCACGTTTGGCATAGCAACTTCAGCACTTTTATCCAAACGCATAACTGCTTATTTTAAAAATAAGTTTAAGCACTTTCAAAAGTACTTTTTTAAAGCTGCTTTTATTAAACCCATCCAAACGGGCCCTTTAGAGTACAAGAGGAGGAACAACTTGGTAAACTGCAGCTTGGTAAATGTTGATTGTGCTACCCTGTTTAAAACTTGGATACATCAAAATTTGAAGAGAAACTCTAAACAGACAAGACCTGACTGAAGAATACAAGCTATAACAAATATAGCACATAACGGGATATTAGACACAGTAACATAAGTTGTTGATGTATTGGCAGGAATCAAAGATGTAAATAAGAACTCATGAATTGTCATTACGGAAAGCATTCATCAGGCTCTGCTCGTACTCTATCACAGCATTATGGTGATTTTACTAGCCCCCATGTCCATCTGGCTCTGACCCTTAGTTGAGGAGGGTTATGGAACCTGCTATTGGAAGGTTTAGGTTCCTCGAGGTGCCTGGACATTCTGTCAAGCAAGCAAAGATGTCGTCTGCCCCTGCTCCCTGTTCCGTCCTCCTCTTCTTCTTTTGGGATTTCAAATAGTTGCCATTTTAGCCCTCCACAGGCTGCTGTATATTGGAAGTTGAGTGTTCAGAACGTGCTACTCAACCTCAAATAAGTTGAAATCAGTTAGATGACTTCTGTATTGTCATGTAAAAGTTAATCAAACCGACAAGCTTAACACTCGAGGGTGGTTTGGTCGGGAACAAGTTATCCCACGACAAGTTATTCTACCATGCTAAGGCATAAATGGTGGGATAAATAATCCTAGGCTGCCTAATACTTCAAACCAAACGCAGGATGTACATTTATCCTGGGACTATTAAACCGAATACCTCACACCAAACACTCCTCTGTATCTTCTCTCTGTACTTAGGTCATCTAGCCAGCACAAATTCCATTCAATAAACGTCTTATCAATTGTTTATGGTCATTCTCAAATGGGTCGGATATGCAAAACCTCAAATATCCATTTTCGTACTATATAATTTGTTTTTAGGTAGCAAGAGTGAACAGAGGTTTTTGAGGGGTCCTAAAGAAAAGAGAGTTGAGCTACACCAGAAACCTTCTCAGTCTGATAACATGACATGCTACATAATATGATTAGTAGAATTGCTAACAAAAAAGAGAGCAAGATAGCTCTCGATGGCACCATAAGAGCATGTAATCCTTAGACAAAGTTTCAGTTCAACTCTCACTGCTACAATACCTAAAACCTCGCTTTTTAGATTTCCATCATGGCTTTCTTTGGCACATCTCAACGATACTTGTACAAATAACATATTCCGGTCCAAATAGCAACAGAAATAGATAGATAGATATTTACAAATGACAAGAAAATTCTAGATGATAATCCTATTCAGTTGAGATGAAGACCTTACAGATACAGTAGGAACTAGAAAGAGTTCATCTCCAGAATGTAACTTCGACTTTTCAGCAACCTTTCCACAGCTTCAAAATACACTGCATCTTCCCCAAATGCTCCTAATGCCAATCCTACATCTCCATTTTGTTCTTCCACCTCGCTCCTCTCACCCCCTGCATTTGTCGGTCGGACAACCACCAACGTTGCTCCCACCATTTTCATGCCACCGGAGAGTTCCATCCTCGCTTCATGCCACATCCTCATTCGAACTGCTGGCACTGTAGTACGATTGTTACGCCACCACAAACCAACTCCATTGCCACTGCTGGCATTGTTTACCTCAGCTTCTTCGCCTTCACATTGACTTTCTCTACATTCTCTCAATCCTTTCTTATCCATCACCACTTTCCCTTCATCATCTCTGTCCTTGATCACCAAATTCTCCAGCTCTTTATGCTCGTTTACAACCTCCACCATCATGTAATGCCTCGCTGATGCCGCAATCAACGCGCTAATTGTCCAAACTACCCTCATTTTCAACCCTGCGCCAGCTCCTCCTCCAAACTCCGCCTCTCCACCACCTCCATCCCCGCTACGAAACCCTAAAATCACGCAACTCTTTAGGGTTTTCCCAAAATCCGCCTTCCACCTAATCGTCGTGCCTTTCTCTAACCGAAGATCACCTGAAGGAAGCTCGATTTCTAGATTCCTGATCCTCTCGAACTCCCGTAGGATCTGTGCGGGTGAGTTCTGGGATCGGGCAGGGGTTGGGAGAACCTTGCTTGGTGAAACGAGATGGTGAAGGGATTTGATAATGGATCTGAGGAAAGCAATGAGGAAGGAATCATCGTCGTCATCCGAATCGGTAGCCGAAATTACCCGGTCAACTCGTAGGAGAAGCGAATCGGCTTGAGGTACCAACGAATTGAACCGTTTGGAAACGGAGCGGCACCGGATTAGGGTTTTGATATCGGAGATTTGGTTGAACATGAGGTGAATAAGCGGGTCGGGTAACCGATCGAACCCGTCGGAGTTATCCGATTCAAACTCCATCGCCGGTGAGATAATTTTTTTCTGTTATAATTTATGAGAAATTAAGAGAAAAAGATTGTTGATATGAACGGAGAAGATTAAAAAATAAAAAAGAGAGCTCGGAAAATCGAGCTTATTGAGAGGAGCGGAAAGTTTGACCGTTGACCTGATATTAACAGTGGGACCCAATGGGATTTTTCACTTTCTTTTTCGCCTAATTGCCGGCTTTCGTCAGAATTTTGATTATGGCGCTGTGGTTTGTTCTTTGTGCTACCGGCCACGCTTTGCATTTCACATTTTTTCTATCGAAATTAGGTAAAAAATACATTTTCAATGTGAATAAATTATATTTATACGATGTAATAACTAGTTGTAATTATTATTATTAATTAATTAAATATAATTTTAAATTGATTTATGTTGAACAACTAGTAACCACTCCTTATTTAACCTTTTGTAGACCTAATTAATCTCGTATTGTTTCATAGATAGTGATATTAGTTATGAAATAAGTAAAGATTTTAGTGTTTAATTTTTTTATAATAATAAGGTTGGATGCAATCATACATGTTACATTATTGATTATTATTTATTTATTTATTTTACTTATAATAAGGTTGGTGTTGTAGATAAATACAATGATTTGCTTAAATAGGCATTAATCCTTTGGCCCACTTAGGTATTATCTTTTTTCTTTCTAAATCACGGGTGACGAATTTTTTTAATGATAATGATGTGTTTACCCTAATTTGTGCATTACATTTGGCTTTAATTAAAACTTCCTTTCTTTTTGTTTCATTGAAATTTTCAAAATTAACCACTTTTAGGATACAAATATGTCATAACGGAGTTGGAATTTTAATCAAAAGAATTTAAGATATGAAAAAGTAACAAATGAAGAAGTCGAAGGAAGTTCAATATTAATTTCTGTTGAAAGGAGATTAAAAACACTCTCAATCATATCAGATTCTGCTTACAAATATCTATAACTTGTTTTAGATTACAATTTTTGTAAAAAAATTATGTTTTTCTTAATCTTTCGCATCAAATCAAATAATATCACATAATTATTTGCGGTTAGAAAGCATCCCTAAAGAAGAATTTTTTTTCACCCTAAATAAAAAAAAGTTTGTGTTTTGAATGCAACTAAATAGAGAATTAGATACTTGCAAGGAAAATTCAATCTAGTGATTAAATTTTTTGAAAAATCATAAAATGAAGACTAGTACTGAATTTGATCAAGTCATACAGCACGTTCAACAGTTCTTCAGGCTTTACATGGGTGTTGTCGTGTTGATATTCTTATAGCACATTTCAAAATAAGTAAATTTTAGAAATAATAAATACTTATTAAATTTATATTACCACTTACTAATTATAATTTTATTATTCGCGCTTTATAGCAAACATAATTTACTATAAGGTATTTAATTTGTACAAATCATAGCAATTTGTATAAATTAGACGTCTGTGTCGATGATAAATGTGTTTGTATATATATATATATATATATATATATATATATGTTT
>NC_028640.1:70640722-70656329 GCF_001406875.1 Solanum pennellii | reverse complement strand
TATATATATATGTATGTATGTATCAATGATGGTGTTTATATATATACATATATATATATATATATATATATGCATAAAATTATAATTTGTATATAAATGAATCGAGTTAAAATATTTGTATATCATATTTCTCTCGCTTTATACACATGCAAATTGTCCATTGTATTTTATGATTTGTGTTTGTATAAAATGTGAGAGAGAGAAAGACAAAAGATAACTGGGCAAAAGAAAATTTGTATTAATGTAACTACAACTTTACAAGTGTACAGGACACAAAGATGTGTATTTTTATTCGTATATATTGTCTCTCTCGTTTTATACAAATACAAACACAATTTATACATTTGTCTTTGTATAAAAGTGAGAGAGATGAGAGAGAGAGAGAATTAAAGGCGGCGAACGAGATTCACGGGAGAGGCGAGAATGGCAATGTATTTACTACGAAACACAATTAAATGAAACTTTAACTATAACACATATTCTACATAAATAGTTTGCTTTAATGTACAATTTTCCCGTTCGAAATTAGGTTTTGATGTCATTAATTATGTTCAATATTGTGCTTGCTTAATTATTTTCTCTATCTAGTTTTACTTGTTATTTTTTTATTTATAAAAATTAATTTAACTAATCTTTGGAATTAAATTGAATTAGATTAATTTTATTATTTTAAACTTTAAATTAAGATGAATATTCTGAATTATAATTTTTTTCATATTAATAAGCTAATTAAAATTTATATATTTATGACTTTTGACAAGTGAAATGAGATAAATAAAAATGAATAGAGAAAGCTTGGTAAATTTTGACGGTATACGGCTTGACACAATAATTTGTTCTTTCATAAATAAGATATTTCATATCAACCCAAAGTTAATATTACGGACATAACGACCCCTAATGTTTTATTTATATCAAAATTATCCACATGAACATGACCTGTGAATGTCACAAATGAGTACTGAAGCATAATAAGTATTTAATCACGTAGAAATACTCATCTTATTCGTTTAACTGAAAAAACTTAAAAATAAATGTACCAAATTTAAAAAAAAAATAAGTAAAATTGAAAGGAGAAAATATTTTTTACTAAGTAAGTCCAACATGGAAAAAAGGAATATATATTGCATCAAACCTTTAAATATACTGATCATCATAACATGCAATGAAATTTAATTTTTGAATTGTTAAATGCTTTTAAATTCTTTAAACATGGGCTTCTTATGATTGGAAATAGCGACAGAAGAAAAAATTTCAGTAAGTGAACTAAAATATTTTGACATATTTCTATAATTTATATATATTTTTTTTGGAGAATTTTTTTTTACTTTTGATATACATAACTTTATTATGATACTATAGGATAAGATTGACTGAGGTAAGTAGTACTTTCAAATTTTTTATAATTGTTAAAATCTTTATCAATATTTTTCTATTAAAAGAAATAATTATAAACATCATACTCATTATTGTCACTAAATATAATATAACAATATTATATTATTAGACGAAAATAATTACACCAAAATCTCTTATTTATGACAGTCTATAATGAATTGTTTACTCTTTGTAGAGATACAAGTCGCTGAAAGAAATTTAACAACCCAAATTAAAGGTATTATTTCTGTAAAAAATATATAAAATAAAGGTGTTCAAAGTACTAGATTGGTAGGAAGTTGTTGTAGTTGGAATTTAATGTCAAGAAAATAATGAAATGTGTTTGGTAGATTGTCACAACAAATGTCTTGAGACAAAAATGAAATAATTGAGATTTGAGATTATGGTAAATTACCCAGCGGAGAATTCTTTAATACGTGATTACAAAATCATAATTCTAATTTTATAATGTAGATAAAAATACGAATTCAGAAAGAAAATAAAAAGCTGAATCAATTAAAAATGCATTTTAAATTTATGTTAAAGAATGACAAAAAGTCCCACATTGGTAGTTAATGAGATGGGTGGACTCCTTATAAGGCTTGAGCAATCCTTCTTTCCTTTGAGCTAACTTTTAGGGTGTGAGTTAGGCCTAAGACCTAATTTCACATGGTATCAGAGCAGGCCCCATCTCACCCGATGTTGGGGCCCCCCAAAATCAAAATTGCCCACGCACCAGATGCTAAACACTGGGCGCGAGGTGGGGTGTTAAAAAATGACAAAAAATCCACATCGACGATTAATGAGATGGGTGGACTCTTCTTTTTTTTCTTCTTCTAAAATTTATAAGATCTTCTTTCACTATATTTTTTTTTTGTATTGAAGCTCTAAAGGTTTTTCAAGAAAATCAATAAATGCAAAATGATACATATATTGTGGAAAAGAATGAAAAATATTAGACTATATGAATACAAAGTGGGTGGAAGTTCCAATACTTTTGAATTGACAATTTCGTCTTTTGAAATAATTGACATTTTTTTTGTTAGATTTAAAATTTAAAGGCTCTTAAAATTTTATTTATTTGTTTACTTATTATTTTTGAAAAAGAAGCCATCGTGTGACGAATTCAGTTTCTTATAGTTGTGCAGTTTTATTGTTTTTTTTTATTATTAAAAAGTATTTAAAACTGCATATTTTGAAAGTATTTTAAAACTGCAAAATTACATTTCAAGTGTGATTTAGAATATAAATTGCTTAGTAGTTAATAAAATTCTATCTTTAGCAACATGAAAAATATGAATAAAATTTGCTGACATGTATTTTTAAAAAAAGTTATATTACTTTTTTAAATAGATTATTTGAGAACCAAACATTTAAGTATAAGTAATAGATGTAGCCTACACAAAATCAATCAAAAAAATTAAGACTGCACAGAGAGTAGAACTTCATAACAAAAGAAACTTTTAACCACAACAAATGTCTTAAAAGACAGTTAAATCATTGAGATTATAATATATTACCGACAATCCCACACAAGTTCTTTTCGATATTAGTCTTAAAGTTTGCGTGCATCAAAAATAATTACTAGTGACAATTAATTAACGATAATAACTTATTTGCCATTAAATATGATTTTTAACATCAATAACAGTTTTTGTATGTGTCCCTAACATTATATGACATTAATTCTAATGACACTTAACTAATGACAGTAAAAACTTTAACATTTTTTTAACTATAGTGTATATCTACTCTCTATAAATATATAATTTTAAAAAATAATATAAATATTATTGAATAATATGTTTGAAAGATTAATTAAAATTGAAAAAATAAAGAGTTTTTTAGATTGATGGATACTGAAATGATTCTATTTAATTACAAAAAAATCTTATTTACCACAAGTGTGTCATTTGGTGACTTTGTTGTACTTTAATCAATTTAAAGTATTTGTACGTACTATATGGTGTTTTTCATGATTTTGATATTGTATAATTATTTTTTTGGATATATAAAAGTATTTTATCAACAAAAGGTTTTCTAAACAGTACTTGCTTATATGTTTTAAAACTATTTGATGTGAGAAAACTCTTGTTCGAAAATGAATCTAATTGTTCATGGTAAGGTCATAGACAAGGTAACAACAATTAAAGAAATGATGATCAACTAGACTTAAAACTCGTATGCACATGGACCTGAACACTGAATTTTTAACCAAACTAAGCCATTATATAAAACAATTTATCAAAGTAATACATTTTTTCTAAAATTTTACAAAAATAGTATAAACGTATTTCATGGTAACGTTTTAGGGTATATTTTATTTTTTGAAAACTAACAACATTAGGTTGATATACGTTACTGTAAGTAACGTTTTGCTCCTAAAACGTTAACTGTGAGTAACGTATATCAATCTGACGCCATCAACTTTTAGAAAATAAAATATATCCTAAAACGTTACCGTGGAATACGTTTATACTAGTTTTGTAAAATTTTAAAAAAAACATATTATTTTGGTGAATGACTTTATATAATGACTTAGTTTGATTAAAACCAACCTGAACACTAGAGCAAAAAATGGCTAAGTTATTGTAATATTGTGGACTAGACAAAAGAATTTTGAAATATTGCATCAAAAGCCACATCTAGAATAGTCTAAATTTAGTTATTTGTAACCAACAAGAGCTCAAACACATGTGTATCCAAATTGTTGACAAGTCCTACCTCCGAATCCAGCTACCAACTCTAGTCAAAATCCTTCATCAATTGCTTATTGAAACACTTGAAAGGTGACTTTATAACAACCACTCCTCTCTATTATCAAAAATAAAATCTTTTAAGCATATAAAATCTAAAAAATTGAGCAATTTTTTCTTATTCACTACATAAGGGTTTGTAATAGTGGAACAACTGGACCTCCAAGTTTCTTATTCAATTCCAAATCCAGAATGATATCAAAACCCTAATTGCAAATAAAAGTAGAGAAACCGATGCCAGGAACTTACCTCGACCGCGTTTTGCTTTTGGAAAAATTTGAAGTCATATACATCTCAGATTTTTGTCGATTAAATAATTTTTTTTTTTATTTTGTCATTTCGTTTAATATTTCAGATTTATTAGAGTCTACAAATCCATTTATATGTTTATTTTGTTTGATTTTTAATATATTTGTATTTGCTTTTAGGGTTTCAGATACCGAGAAAACATATATATGTATACAATTTCTGAATCAACAATGTCTGAATGAACAATTTATTTGTGTATTCATTTTACTATACATCAAAAAGTTTTACATTTTGTTTTTATATTGTATTTCAATGTCAATTAGTATACCAACATGTTTGTATTTCCTTCTTAATTTGTTTCTTCCTAACTGTATACTAATAATTTTATATTTTATTCGGTATTCATTTTGTATTTCAATCTCAGTTTATAGTGAACAAGTTTGTATTTCTCTTTTGTTTTGTATTCTACCTAATTGTATACCAACAAGTTTTGTATTTTATGTGCCTACTTTACCTTACAAGTTTTGTATTCACTACTTTATATTCAATCTCACTTTGTATTTATAACTTTGTATTTTTATCTCACTTTTGTATTCATATATTTTTGTCTTCAACACATATTTCATGATCGATTAGTTTGTATTTTACCTATCAAAGTCTTTTTGTATTTCAAAGGAAAAAAGTATTTCTTTTTGTATTCACAATTTTATATTCAATCTCACTTTGTATTTATAATTTTGTATTTTCATCTCACTTTTGTATTCATATATTGTTGTATTCAATATATAGTTCATGATCAATTAGTTACATTAACTTAATGGGATTCAAATTATTGTATGCATTCAAACAGAAAAAACAGCTACTAAACTAAAAAAAAAAATTCATTTGTTATACATCATAATTTGAATATAAAATATCCGAAAAAAGCCATAAGTTCCAATATATACAAAGATTTCACTGATTTAATCAGGGGGAAAAACACTCTTGTATTCGACATACATGAATATCTCATCCAAACAAATAAAATTAAATAAATACTGGATTATTTTTCAAATATTCACTGGATTCGACAAATTTATACTCGTCAATTTTGAAAAATTCAATTTCAAATATATGCCGTATTCAACTTGAAGAAGTTTTGAAAGTTATTAGATGAATGATTCGGAAGATAAACTAAATTATTTTAACTATTTTTTTATGTTCTTAAGAAGAACGCAAAAGAACACTCGACAATAAGATGACTATTTATGCTATTTTCAAAACATAACTAATTTGTGTTTTAATTTATTATTTTTTTTACTTTTTTGATTTTTTTGTTCCATAATTGTTATTAATTATTTGTATTCTTTCAAAATAATCAAAATAGTATAAATGCACAACTAATTCCTTAACAAACTAAAATAATGACATTTCATAGTATTTGTTTCAAAATGAATATTTTTTTTCTTATAAAAACTAATTTTTTAAAAACATATTATATATTATATCACGATCAACTTAACTAGTTTAATATATATAGAATATATACATATTCCTTTAACTTTTAAAGTTGTGGAACAATTGAACTGCATCAACCATGTGCTGCTACTTCTGTGTGTTGTTAATTTTTTCTTTATCGGTTTTCAATTATTCATAGTTTGAAATCAAATAATTCTCCTTCTAAGATCTAAAAATTAAAATTATGCTAAAAATTTCTTTTAAAAAGAAATGAAAACACTATATAAAATATACATTTTTCTACCGTATTCGGAACTAGGTCGGTGATATTCTTTTTCCATCTAAATAATCTTTTTAGATCTAGATACACAACAATTTACATGACATACTTCAAATAGTCCATGTTAATACCGAAATAACACCTGATATTATATTTATTCTTACCTTTTACTTCATATTTGTAAATAATTGGATTTTTAAAAATTATACAAAAATATTGATAGATATACTTACTCATAGGGCTCTGGTCTCGATTGAACTTAGGGATAGAGAATTATTGAATCTCTTAACTAAACTCCTGTTAGACACATTTTTGTATCAAAAATGATTTAAGAAAATGAAACAAAATACTAAAAACGTGTATATATATATATATATATATATAAATGAATTTGTCATACAATATTTATATATGGGGGAAAAAATTCGACCGATTTGCGCTATTTATAAAAGATAATAGAAACTTTTTCCAAGTAAGATAATTTTGTATTTAAAATAATAAAAAATATATAGATATTCCTTTTAAATAATTTTTTTTTACAGTTAACATATTTGATTTGAGTCTAAAAAGAATTAGTTTCTTTTCCATCTAAAGTAGCTAGTTTGGGCCTAGAAACAAAAAATATAACTTATGCAATCAAATTTGTTTTTCTAAAGTAGTTGTTTCGAGTCTAAAATTGCTCAATAACATAAATGTTTGACCATTATTAATTAAAGTGATCATAAAGAATATATACATGTTCGTTTAACTTTTTAAAGTTATGGAAGAATTGAAGCGCACCAATCATGGGCTGATACTTCACTATATAAAGACGAATTTTTTCTTTACTTAGTTAAAAATTTTATAATTTATTTTAAAGGTCATTTAATCAAATCGCCGATCAACCGCAAGTTAGCGGGCATTCCGAGGGCCTAACACCTTCTCGGAATGTACATTTGAAATTCGAACCTTTTTCTATTGATTTTTATCTGTTTTAAATCTTTTGAAAATTAATTTTAAATTTTTTCTTGATTTTTACAAAAATCAAGTGGCGACTCCGTAATTTGGAAAGTCGATGTTTCTTAAATCATAAGATTAATTGATTTTTCAAAACTTAGTCATTTTTCACTATTTTTCACCAAAATAATATATTTTTAAAAGCAAAACAGAAATGGCGACTCCGCTGGGGATTAATTAAGTTCTAACCATAAGATTTGACTGTTTGACTAATTGTTTTTAATTGTTAAAATGATGTTGTGCCGAATATGTTTGAATTTTCATAAAATGTCATTGCATTCATGGCATATCATAATTCCGTCAAACGATGATTGTTTTGTTTCCAGTAAAGGACAATTATGTGGGTTCGCAGTCATTCGTTAACCAAAATTTTCTCGGAACACCCTGACGAGTGTAGTTGGCTACTTGATAGTCAACGCTTGTTAACTGTCCCAGCCCAAGTAGTCCGCTTGGGTAACCCTTTTCACTTTAAATACAACTCAGTCTTAGTTAAACTAAGATAGAGCGAAATCCAATCTCGAAAATATCGCATTGGACTAAGACGATCCAACACCCAAGGAGTGTTAGGCCCATTAGAAAGACAGCCCTGAGTCTAAAGAGCCCACGGCTCGATAGGACGATCATATTTGTGTGACAAATCTGAAGGATGTATTGCGTACTTAAAATGTTTGTTGTATCGTGGGGGTGGCAATTAATTAGTTGTATGTTTTTGTAGATGTCGAGTCAATTCCTCCATTTCAACATGGTCACCAAGACACCCGACATTCTTCGTGTATGGTGGGACAACCTCAAAGATTGTCAAAAGAGAGAAATTTCGATTCACTTGGGTCACTTACCTTCAATAATAGACTTCAAGGTATGGCCCACGTTTATCGAGGTTATCACTCGATTCTGGGACTATAAGAAAATGGTCTTTCGATTTGGAGATATCGAAATAACGCTTATGATAGAGGAAATTAAGGACTGTCTGAACTCTATTGGGACATGTGGCAAAAGGAAAAAATGTCCGAATCATCACATCCTTCTTCCAGATAGGCCAACTAGTAAAGAATTGAAGGACATATTGTTGCTAGTAAATGCAAACTGGGTAGAGACCCATGATATACCGCTAATGAGATTTAGCATGACAGCTATTTCAGTCTATTCCCGAATGAATTCCACGATCACAATACCTGGAGGCAAACTCAAGGGGTAATAGGACCTTAGTTTAGTTAAGATATGTCTCTGAGATTACGGTCATAGTCTAAGGGGTTACTTGTACATTTTCCCTTACTATTTAGTATTTTCTTTGTATTAAATTTATTTCTCTGATATTATTCTTTCTATTGATTATAAATTTACAAAATTATATAAGTAATACTATAAATAATAATTACAACATAAATATTTAAAAGCTATATAAAAAAAAATTAATTGACTCTTGACATTTTATTGGTTCCACAAAAAAAATGAGTTAGATGATAAACATATATTATTCGAAATTAACGTAAAAATTACTATAAATCACAATAATTAACAATTTAAAAATATATACACAAAAATCACTTAATCTAAAAAATCTATCAATGCCATATAAATTGAGACATTGGAAGTAAGATATATTATTTGAAAATTATGTTAAGGTACTATAAATTACAAAAAATAACAATTTAATATGTTTGAAAAACATAAAAAGGTTAATTTTTGGAATCCTATATATGTCACATAAATTGAAACAAAGAGAGTAATAAAACAAGTACTCTTGCGTCTCATTTTATATGTCGTACCTTTCTATAAATAGTTGGACCACAATATTTATCATTTTATAAAATTTATGCATAAATTACAATGTTTTACCTACTATACCCTTGATATAGTAGTTAATTTATCTTAAAAATATATTCATCATTTATTATAAAATTAACTTAAGAAAATATTAAATAAGGGTAGAAGGATAAAGTTACATCATCATTTAATGCAAGTGCAAGGTAAAAACGTGACATATAAAAAAATTATATAAAAATTTCGATAACTTCTCAAGTTTCATTATATCACAAAAAATTAAAACAAAAAAATTAACATATAATGGAACCCGTGCTGACACGGGGTCCTATATCTAATTTTTTTTAAAGAAAATAGAAGTATTTTATCTAGCTCATTCAGTGTTTAACAGTCACGCAAATAACATCATTACATTCTGATAATAAGTAGGAGATTTAGAACACCAAATCACAACACATTTTTCCTGTGTCTTAGTAATAACAAAATTAAATTACACTGATCTTAACAATAACCAACCGCACTAGAAGAGTTTTAAGAGATGGCATGCTCAGTGTATCCAATACCAGAATCAGTCTTCTTGAAAACTTATGGAACATGAAGTCCACCTTTTTAAGTTAAAGCTCCATTGATGTAAAGTAGAATTACAAGACAATTTGAAACAATAAGGATATGAATGGGCCAAAAGTGTATCACATGATGGAATTAAGTAATTTAAGATAGCACAAGAGCAAATGTTAGATACCATTAAAATTCTTTTGGTCGCTAGAATAATAAAGCTTCCAATATAAGAAAATCATATACCTAACCTTATTGATATATAGTACCCACAAAATCATTTCTATCCTCAAAATTTAGCCAGAGATAATATATTATAGAATTAAGAGTGAGTTGCTATTGGGAAGACATAATATACATAAAATTTGACTTGTGATATAAATATTTTTTGCTAACTGGTCCATGGTTAATGGACAAAGATTAGCCCAGAATCCAACAGGCTTATCTCTTTTAGAGCCCATGAATCTGTTCAGTGGGCCTATGTAAACTAAAGTAGGTGGATTCAAGAAAAAATACCAAACCCCCAACCCTTTTGTGTGGTCATATTCACAAATTCATAATTTAGAGCCTTAAATGAAGACAACCAAGAAACTCAAGCCACCAACAAAATATGTGTCAAGTCGAATAAATATATGTACATATGTTTAAGCTAGTCAAGTTGGGTATTTTTTAATTATTAAAAATTAAGGGTTTAAATTATATTCAGACAATATATGTCAAATTCTAAATATCTTTTGTAAAAATTATGGTCAAATACTACTCTAACTTCAAAAGTTTCAAATAAAGTAATTATTTTTTTTATTTTCATAACTAAATGCCTATGTATTTTCACTAAATTTTTAACATTTCTGTACATCGTATAAAATGTGAATTGCATTGTATATATACATACACCCTATATATTTTATTGAAGAAAATCTCAAAATAGTTGGATGTAATATTTTTAAAATGATTTTTTACTTAAGTTGCCTAACCATCGGAACCTACTGCATAAATATTTATTGTTGCAAGTTAGTTTATTTGATAATGCAAAAAAAAAAACTAACAACACACAAAATTCAAATTCTGAGAATGAAAGATCATTTCCTATTCATAATCTTATTCTTTTTAGGTAACTTTGATCTTCTCATTGTGGTCAAAGACATGATCAAATTTAATTTTCTTTTTAATTGGTTATATCAATTTTTTAATATATTAGACTGAAGAATGATTTATGCTATTTTTTTGAATAGTATAAAGATGTTTTTTGCTCATACAAATAATATAAGGATGTACATTAAATTTGAATCATAGTTAGAAATTGAATCGAATTCGAGTTGTGGGCTCTTATTCCATTCGGCAAAGTCTAAAGACAGAGTTTTTTGTCAAAAACATTCTTCAACTATACCTCAAACATAAACTACATTCTTAAAGTATCACTTTTAGCATAAAAAAATCCTTTAATTATACCCCAAACTTAAACTACATCCTTAAAATATCATTTTAGCAGAAAAGATCCTTCAAGTATTTGTAAGTGCACAACTTTCATCTTTTTGTTAGATATTGTAAAAAAATTAAGGGATTTTACGAAAAAATGGGTAGTTAACGTGATTATCAACAAAAGTTATTCTGGAAAATTTCAATACTTTCTACAAGAAGTTCTTTAAAAATAAATCTTAGACATTATTGCTCATGGAAACTAAAAATGATTGGAAGGTGTGAGTGCACATGATTTACCTTTTTCATAAAGAAAAGAAGTTGGAGATTAATTATTTTTACCTTTTTCTTAACCAATTAAATGAATAGATTTTTGGGTCAATCTAATATCAAAGTGACCAAAATATTGATTATGTCTCGTATTTGAGTTTCATTATACATTATTCGAAGCGGAAGTCTCCAACAAATGTCTCTTCTAGCATATTAAATTGAGAAGAAACATATTTAAAATATAAATATTTTTAATTAAAATTACATGAAAAATGAATAAAAAAAGGGTCAAATTAAAAGATTTTGCATAATTCTTAAATCAAATACGAAAAAGTTCAGGATCATATTCTTGGCATATTTAAGAATAATAATAAGGAAGGGACGACTTAATTTTTGTGAGATATATCGATTAGTTTTCTGATAAATTCAAGTAGAAAGATGAAAATTGTTTACTTTAAAATACTTGAAAGATGTTTTCTGCTAAAAATGATACTTTAAGGATGTAATTTAAATTTGGAGTATAATTAAAGAATATTTTCTGCTAAAAATAATACTTTAAGAATGTAATTTAAATTTGGGATATAATTGAAGAATGTTTTTGACCAAAAACTCTCTAAATACACGACGGGCTAATTTTGGATGTCAAAGTGGCTAGTGTTGAATTTAAAAAATAGCACTTTTATTTCGATAATGTGTTGAGGATGTAGCCAAATGTAATCAATGTCTTTAATTAAACTGATTCTTGAAGTAAAATTTAGATCAATTTACTATTTAATCAATTAACTAAGCTTTTGACTTAACAAAGTAAAATATTTATTTCCAAATTATATTAATTATGTCGTGAACCATCTTAAATTAACCATTTAAAATGATTGCTTTTTTGTTCCATAAATTGATTTTAAAAATCAACGAAATACACATAATTAATATGGTTAAATTGAATGTCAACATACCCTTGAGCCAAATACTGATTTTTCATATTTCAATTGCAATCCTGTTATTTTATCAAAAACACTCGTCACTTGAGACATTTTCGAACTATTCAAACCTTTGTGATTGGTAAGAGTTAATATTTTATATGGCTACTTAATTAATATTTTTTAAAAAAATAGAAAATTACTCAACGTTCATTTACAAGTCTCAAATTCACCTAATTATGTATTTTTCTTATAGAAAGTCATTTAACTAAAAAGAAATTTCCAAAAAGTCACTCAACTAACCTCAAAGTCACGCAACTATAAATATTTTATCTAAAGTCAATAAACTATTGATATTTCATTTAGAAAGTCACCAAATTTATTTTTTCAATTAAATTTTGTTGAAATACAATTTTGTTAACATGCGTCATTTGGCCTGCATCTTTTATGATGTAGATACAAGAGTTCAGGATCATTAACAGGCGCAACGTTGATACTACTTGCAGTTCCAAAGTTGCTTTGGTGAGCCTCCTTGCTTTTAGAGGATTTTCCACATTTAATATCAGTCATGTTCGTGTTAGGAAATCGTGGGTCTCGTCCCAATTTCCGTCATAGTTATTAGAGGCTTCATAGATAGACAATAGTAGTTGAGGAGTCTTTTCATTTTCATTGTTAAATATTTAACACTTTGAGCTGCCTCTTTTGACCAGTTGAATGTTCTCTTTAAAATATTTTGAGACACTGAGTTAAATCTTTACTTTTGAGGTTTATTTATTGTTGAGTAAGTCTTCCACTAAGAGTTGAGTTAGGTCAAAGATTCGCTTGGGATCAACAATTATTTTCGAGTATCAGTTACATT
The DNA here is from genome assembly GCF_001406875.1 of Solanum pennellii. NCBI lineage: Eukaryota > Viridiplantae > Streptophyta > Magnoliopsida > Solanales > Solanaceae > Solanum > Solanum pennellii. Next base: position 70,643,456 of record NC_028640.1, on the reverse strand, counting down.
CAGAATATAGACTCGAAGAATGTTGTGACTTATAATTATTAGATTTTGAGTTGTGCTTTTGTGTTGTAATAACAATATTTATCTTGAAAGTAACTTTATTGGTTCCAAGTCGATTAGATTGGAAAGTCAATTTGTATTTGATATTAATTTTGGGTGATTTTGTTGAATTGAAACTTCTATAAATAATGGTCCAACAGTTTTAGTGCAAAGAGAACAAAAAAAATGCTTGGAACTGCATTGCTTTTTGTGTGTATATTTTGTTATATTTTAATAATAATTCTGAATTTCAGTTTCATTTAAATGAGTCAAAAATAAGTTTATTGACTGACCATTTTTATATAAATGATTAATAGAAAGTTACAGAAACTCATAAAGGTGTAACAAAAACTTTATTCTTCATGAATGATATACTTGTAGACTTTTTTTTATCATTCTTTATTGGAAAAATAACTTAAATACACGACTATAAGTTTAATATTCTCTAATTTTTCCTTCTTTTTTTAAATATTACATAATTCCTTTTTTTTTAATTTTAGTAGAAGTTTAGAGATACATAACCTTCTCTCTCCTATAACACACACTTCCCCAATATCATGCCTATTTTTTCTCCACTAAAACACCCAATCTTCTAAATCACTTTTTGAATTTTGAATTATTAATTTTAATTAAAAACGTTTCACAACATTTAATATGAAATTTTGAATTTCAAAATTCAAAAAATTTGAAATTTCTGAAAATTGGACCATTGTTCTCTGGTTCTTCTTCTTCTTACTCCATCATCCGTATATAGTTCTTCTTCTTCTTCTTAATCCATCATCTGTTCTTATTTTCTTCTTTTTTTCTTCTTGTTCATTGCTATATTACATCAGCCATCTCTAGGTCTTCTTTTTCTTCTTACTCCATCATCCGTTCTTTTTTTTTTTTTTTCATTGTTCTATTACATCATATTAATGGATCCTTTTACTAATAGAAGGATTTATGATTCGGACGATGAAAATTGGAAAGAAAATAGAAAAAAGTCTTTGCATGGTCCTATAAATGTTCGAAAGGATTCAAACAAAGATTTTGGTGAATCATCTAAATCAAAGGTTGACAAAATACACAAAAAAGAGAAAAGAAGCAGCAACCATTTTTAGTAAAGGAATCCCATATGTATCATGAATTTTTGAAAATTGTTATCATGTATCAGACAATAAGTTTAATACATAAGTACTCAGTGTGTTATAGTGTGTTAGTCGATGCATTGATACATGAATTAGATGTGTATCATATGATTTCCTATGTATCAAGAGTTTTTGAAAATTGTTATCATGTATCAGTCAATAAGTTTAATAACTGCTTCATCAAGTGTGCTTGCTGATACATATCGACGCAGTGTGTTATAGTGTTTAGACGATGCATTGATACATGAATTTGATGTGTATCATATGATTTTCTATGTATCACGAGTTTTTGAAAATTGTTATCATGTATCAGTCAATAAGTTTAATAACTGGATGTTCATAAAAATGTCTTCAAACTAGATGATATAATCTTGAATTTTCAAAATTTGAAATTGTTATCCAATTACGTGCTGAATTAATGCTTATTAATGAACTGTTACCGTAATTTAAGCTGATTTAGATAACAAATTTAAATGTTCCATTTTTTCCTCTTTTAATCTTAACAGTTTTAAGTTACTGTGTATCATTTACCATGTATCACAACATACTAATGTATCACGCTACAGCAATTTTAAGAGATTATTAGTAAATACTAAATTTGTCGGGACAGAATGTAATTATTGTATTACACTATGGGATTCCTTAAATTTATACTTCTTTATTTCTACCTCTGTATTTTAAAAGCTTACGCACAAGGTTTTTTCAGAAGGTGATTTGATTTTAATATCATTAGCATCAATTTATTTATTCTAATCATCTTCTTCAAGATAACTAATATACTTGAAGTCAATTGAATAATGAAAGTATTTCCGACTTGGGCGCAACTTCAAATTAAAACCACAAAGAGAAAAAGAGTAGTTTAATATTTGTATCAAAATGAATATTATCTTTGTTCTCATATAATTTTTTTTTAAAACATACTATATATTATATCACGGTTAACTTAACCAGTTTAATATATAAAGAATATATACCGGTCTCTTTAACTCTTTAAAGTTGTGGAAGAATCGAAGTTCACAAATTATGGGCTGGTACTTCAGTGTGTTGTTAATTTTTATCTTCATCACCGGTGTTCAGTTGTTCATAGTTTTAAATCACATAACGAACTAAATATTAAAATAATCAAGTAAGTATATGCTAAACATTTCTTTTGAAAAGAAAAGAAAACACTACATAAAATATATATATTTCTACCTTATTCGGAATTGGATCGATGATATCTTTTTCCCATCTAGATGCTCTTTATTTATAGTCACGCTCTAGACACACAATAGTATGCATGACATACTTCAAATAGTCCGTGCGGGTATCGAAATAAAACCCGCCCTTATCCCTATTTTTTACCTTTTTCTTCATATTTGTAAACAAATCGGAGCATAATCTACAAGTTGCTGTGTATAGAGTTGTCGTGCCTTCGGTAGATCTAAATGTATATGTCACGACCCAAAACCGAGCCGCGACTGGCACCCACACTTACCCTCCTATGTCAGCGAACCAACCAATCTAAACCCTAACATTTCAATATAATATCAACAGAAAGTAATGCGGAAGACTTAAACTCATTAATAAAA
>NC_028640.1:70603867-70639682 GCF_001406875.1 Solanum pennellii | reverse complement strand
AAGTTCAGAGAGTCGATTTCAGTACCCAAATTTCAGAAGTCTAAGTCTTTTGGAACGAGACACCCTCGACGGCCCGTCGTGCCCATGACGGTCCGTCGTGGGTTCCGTCTACTCACACAGTTTTTCCAGAAATAAAATCTGCTGCTCAAAACGACTAAACAGGTCGTTACAGTATAGCACACATCTAATACAAAAAAAAATTTAAAAAAAAAACATCAAAAAATGTTATTTAGAAATTATACATAGAACATTCATAGATTAACTTACTCACAGAGCTTTGATCTTGAACATATACTGTTTTAAAATTTTTGTTAATATTTTTCACCCTTTAGGCTTCAGACTCAAATAACTTTCCCCCTTCGATCTCTTATGTCATTATCTTGAATAGCATTCTCTTGCAACACATATAATTATGAAAATTCACAAGCTATAATACTAAGGTGATAGGTGAGTCAAAATTCAATTCGTCCAAAATTATTATTCGTCTATCAATATACACTATAATGAAAATGACCATTAGTGGTATTTGTTTTATCGAAAACTGTAATTTCAAAAGCGAGTTTGTTTGTTTTAAAGGCATTTTCGACTTTTAGGAGTCGCCACTTAATTTTTAAGGAAAAATCAAGAAAACTCATTTTCAAAACAACTTAAACAGAAAAATTTGTTTTGAAAATATTTTAAAGGGTTTGGGATTCCTATTAGTGTCTTAGGAAGGTGTAAGGCACCTAAGACACTCCGCTAACTTACGGTTTTCCGGCGATTAACTTATTTGACTATTTTTGTTTTTAACTTTTGCGAACCTTTGTTTTAAACTTATTGAAAAATTACCTTAGGCGAATTTTCAACTTTTGAGAATACTTTATTGTTTATCTTGCAATTTATGAATCTGTTTCGAAGTTTGAACTTAACGTTTTTTTATCTAGATAAATTTACAAGTTTGAAATATTTTGTTGTTTCTAAGATTCCGTTTTAGTTCTAAGGTTCGACAAAATAGAGAGACAATTCGATGGGGTTGGAGTTATTCTAACCCTATGCTAACGGTATTTAAACTAAAACACGCAAGCAAGTAGTAAAGAGAGAGAGAGAGAGAGAGAGATTCGGGTCCAAGTTTCGGATGCTGTTCGCCTTGGCCGAAACTCGGACCCACCTGCTTTTGGGTTTTTTTTTAACCCATTTCCTGTCCTAGTCTAAACATACAAAAACAAAAAGGAAAGTAAAACGACACGGGCTTATGCCCGAAATAAATACAACACAATAACAAGCAAATAATGAGAAGGTCTTCTAATCCGCTTGCTTCAACTTTCTCTCATCTTCCTGGCATTTGACTTTCTAAGTTTTGCCTCGATGGTTGACTCGATGAAGGAATTTTGAGCCTTGTCGGCTCTTCCACAACGCAAGGGTAAGATGAAGTCCCAAAATGGACTCGGAAAGCGATTTCACATGCAAAATGATAAAAGGATTAGCCTTTATCGAACTAGGAAACAACTAATTAAGGAAAGTTATCAATCTTAATAAAAAAAAAATATACAAATTCAAGACAAGCTATTTTAGACAAGAAAACACTTTAAGGCGATGAGTTTGATCCTTGGATCTATACCCATACCACAGCGATAACCAAAATAGGATGTAGGCAATCAACATTCAGGAGTAAAAAATCAAACCCATTTCACATGCCAAATCTGGTCAGCAATTTCGTGGTAACATATTCCAGCAGAAAAATTAAACTTTGATATATATGTCGACTAAGCATATCTCAAACTAGCATAAACACATAACAGGGTTATGACTGCAACTACATCAGAATGATGACACAACAGAAGATACTTTAGAGAATGAAGCACTTGAATCAAACGAGTATATGACCCAACCATATCTATTTTGTTTGGAGGTAACAAACAGGTCGACATTCGAAAAAAAACAAATGAAAAGATTCAACAGCTTCCTCACTACATCATATTAACAGCAGCTAAACCCAAACCAAATACTAACAGAACGGACGACGCAACAACGAATATCATATCTCATATAGCATTGCCACAAGACGCGACTTAACAGATAACAATTAAATAATTTGACTTGAGGCGAAACGAAGGGACAGCAGTAGACGAGCAGCAACACAAGCCATATATACTCAATACTACTTGATATCAGAACGTTCAACAGATTCGATTCCACCACGAAAACAACACAAAGAAAACAGAGAAAACCGGCCAGCAGCATCATCCAGAACACAAAGCGGTAAAAGAAACAAACATTCTTGAAGTAGGGCAAGAAACGAAGAAATAGGATGGAGCAGGGGGAGGATTACCTTTTCTGGTGCAGCAAAACAGGGACGGCGAGCAGGCCGAACAGCAACAGCCGCGACTTCACCACCTTGCACCCGAACTCGAGTTTCCGACGAAGAAACGGACTCTGGTCGAAGACTTGGACCCAACAACAGAATACTATCAGCTCTCTCGCTCGTCAGTCGTTTTCAAGGTGTTTGAGATGTTTCTCTCCATTTGCTTAGTGCTTTGGTGCTACGCAGAGATGTTCGACTTCCGGATTTTTTTTTTTCAACCAAAATCTCTTTTTTATTTTCTCAGAGACGACAGAACCAAACCAAAGGAAAAAATTTCAAACTCTGTGACAAAATTATCTCCAAGTTTCCAACACTCAAAATTCTAAACCCAAGTTCTGCCTCTCTGAATTTTTTTTTGACAAAAATCTCTAACCCAAAATTTCCCAACCCCTCAACTGAAGAGGGAGGAGGGTTTAAATAGAACAGGAAGACTAGGGTTTTCGAGGGAGAGGGCTGGCAGAATCTCTTCAGGCCCATTCGAATTTGAAATTCGAAAATCCTCCAAGGGGACGATTCCAACGGAAAGGGAGATGGAGGGACGAGATTGATTCGTGGTACTAGGCGGGCGACGTGTCTTCATCTCCCAACGAGCAAGGACGAGTTGTGTCATCTTGCGCTTTTCAGAGCCGCGCGACAGAGCGACAGGACAGCAGGTGTCCGTTGCTACTTCCCCACCACGCGCGATGAGAGAGAGACGCGGGAGAGGGGCGAGAGAGGGGGGGAGACGGGAAACGCGTGGGTGAAGAGGTTTCTGGAAAACGCGTGGCTGCGTTTTCTGGGAAATTTTTTTTTGTTTTCTGTCTGGGGGTCGCGTGAGGGAAGAAGAAGATGGGAAAGGGGAAACGGGTCGGGTCGGGTAAAAGGGGATTGGGTTGGGGTTGAAATGGGCTGTTCTTTTAATTGGGTTAAGGGGTAATTGGGAGGGAATGGGCCTGGGATTTGGACTGAGGGGGGTAATTGGGCCTAGGTGTTGGGGCTGTTTGGTTGAAAAGGGAGTGGGCTGGAAAGGTAAAAAATTGAAGTGGGCTGCTGGTGAAATTAGTTAAAATGGGGAAGGGAATTGGGTTGATTAAATAAATAACCAATTGAAATAAAAATGATAAATTTGGCCGAATCCTTAAATAAAACGAATTTGTATTAATTAACCAATGAGCTTCTTGATTTTAGTAATTTATTTATAAAATAGCGATTCCGAATATAATCATAATTTTAAAACTAAGAAGAGACTTACTAAAAATTAAAATATTTCGAGATGGTCTTTTGAATATACATAAAATATACTGATTATATACGTAACTATGTAATATATATATATTATCTAAAGTTATGATAAATAGCATAAAATCCATGTATTATATATATATATATATATATATATATATTTTATTTTTTTATTTTTTTATTTTTTTTAATTTTCGCAAGATTTATAAAACTAATTAACTTAAGTAATTTGGAAAACTCACGAAGCTCGATGATTAATTTATACCGACGTGGGTCAAAATTGGGTGTCAACAGTATTTAATTCTTATTATCGCTAAACATGTATTTTTAGCGGCAATTGTCACTCTTTGTATATGTTCCTAAAGCCTTTAGCGACATTAGTTCTAACGGTACTTAACTAATGCCGGTAAAAATGTTAATACTCTTTATTAATGTCAATATTTAATTCCGTTTTGTTATAGTAATATCCTCTAGCCTTGCAGAATTTTTAGGTTCATTCACATCTTCGAATCATATTATTTTGTAGAAAATTTCCTGCTATATCTGCCTTATAGCTAGTTCCCATTTTACAAAATCTTAAAGAAGCCTCTGAAATTAAAGATTATGTAATTTTAAAATATGCTTTCAATTAGCTTTACAAACTAATTTAGTTCATTTAGTTGTTTCTTTATATTTTACTTGGATCTGTTTTTATGCTATTAGCTAATGTGTTGATTCTTTTCTAAACAGGAACAAGCTAATGAAAAATAGGAAGATCACCTATTGATAAATTGACCTGTCTATTAATTTAAATCGACACATTTAAGATACGAGTTCGTATGGATTCAACCTGTTGCGTCAATTCAATAGTCGTATCAACGACCCAACCCATACTTAACAAATGGATCCAGACTAAATTAAAGATTGTTTGTGTGTTTTTGACATATATCCTAATATATGTTTTCTCACATACATGTTAAGATCTTATCATTGAATCAAGATATATTTAACTTTATATATCTAAGCTAGTGATGATACAATTATATGAAGAAAAAATGAAGCTAGGGCTAGCTATCTAGGTAGCTAATTTTCCATTATTATCATCTAATAAGCCTTCTTTTGTTATGCTGGAATATTACCGGCATATCTTCAATCATTCAAAATGATTTGGATACATCATATACGTCTTTCTAGAACAACTACGTACAAAATTTAAAAAATCATCTTTAAGAGCCCAATAATTATTTCATGTGAACAATTTAATAATAATAATTATAATAATCCACCCATATTGACTGGATAGCTAGTCCTATATATTTTGATAATAAGAAATATCATATACTATATATTATGTCCATAATGTTAGCTTAGGTTAAAAGAATATTCACGTTCATATAACTTGTAAGAATCTTTATTTGTAGGTAGCGCCGAAAGATAGGACTAAAAACAAAAATTTTAATAACACTCTATTATTCCCAACATCTGGATCGTCTGTTTCCTCCAGCAAAGGCATGGGAATCAAATTGTACTATACAATTATTCATCCATTTTCAGTACAAATTCTCATAATTTTTCTATAATTAAACCAATAAAGCTCGACCATCGATGAGGGGACCAATTCATCTTTTCGACAGGTGTACATTTATGAGGGTGAAAAACTTACTTTTTTAAAAAAATAAAAATTATTAGTATTGTATATTTAATGGATGTGATTATTTGTTAATATTATATTTAAAAGAAAAAGGAAAGGCTGGTTAGCTAGTTAGGTGTTGCCTTATGAAAATTCTTTATTTTTTAATCATACAAATTTGAGATCTTTGGGGTTTTTTCTTTTGTTATATTGGAGGAGATATTGTGAGAGATAAAATATGCCTAAGTTGAATCGAGAACCCACTTTAATTCATAGAGGAGATCTTAATAAATAAAATATCAGATTAAAGTTGCTAATTGAGGCGGATGGAGTATATAATTGTGTTGGGTTCAACTAAATCACGTTTGGTTGAAAAATAGAGATATAAATAACTAAGTTATTTAACGTCGGTATATTTTATCAGTTTAAGTTTTTAGATAAGATGATAATCATATGCTTAATATGACACTCTTGCTTATCAATTTTACTTGTCTACTCTACTAGGGGAAATATATTAATTTTTTATGTTTTACCGTGAACATGAATTACTTATTGCTCAAATCATTTTCTACGATTTAAAATCATACATTAATTAATATTTGATATTATGATAAAATACTCATAATCATCATTAACTTTTAAAAAAACATGTCAAATTCAAAGTAGACAAGTAAACTAAAAACAGAGAAATTATCTAAGCAAACAGAAATCCGTATTCGAGCCTCACTGCTGCTCAAGAAACAAAAGAACCTTTACACATTTGGTGACCCATAAAAAGAAAGAATCAGACCCATACTTAAAAAGATGTGTTAATAAGACAATATAATTAAGCAATTCAAAATGCATTTTCTTTAATATTGTAAGTACTTAGATAAGACGATCATACACTTCAACATGAGATCTTAACAGATAGAAATCATGAGTCCAATTCTCACGTTATCCAACAAGCAAAAAAAATAATTTAAAATAATTTCATATATTTGATTTACAAAAATAGAATCAACCCCACGGCAAAAAGGCATGTGGAGATACAAATTATGTCTTTCGTAATACGATCTTAAACTTTTAAATAAGATAATGTCACGTTTCAAATACAATATAAGCAATAAGTGTGTTAAAGTTTTAGAAGTTATAAGTGGTTATACCAAAGAATATGTCCCCACACCTCTTGGTGTCCTATCAATAATTGGTGCTTATATGACTTAGTTTATTTAGAAGCACCAATGATGGGTTTGAATCTAGTGGGAAGACCATTCTTTACACGTCTAAAAAGAGAAAACAGTTTTTAGTCATGGCCTTGGAACCATATTGGATGTCCCATTTAATATCCCAATGTCTTCTTCACATCAAGCACTTTAAGTGGATTCCAACTCTTCCTCAACAAACTACTTCTATGTTTTTTGTTTTTCTCTTTTCCATGTTATTTGAAGTGGGCTTCCTTTTCATCACCTAACACCTTAGAAAAAATAGTAGTTGCCACTAAAGTTATATTATAATGCTATTTATTTAATTATTTTTTTTATAATAAATTGGCATATATAATAAATTTAAGGGTTTCTTGAAAGAGTTTTAAGATTAACATAGTAGTACTGTCGATATAAAAGAATCTTTTACACTATCGGGTTATAACAAAAGATAATTTTAAAACAAGTTTCCTTTAAAAGTATGAAATCTATAATCTTGAATTTAGATAGATAACCTACTACAAAATGTAAATACAATTTGATAGTGTAAGAAATTGTTTATATGCATCGACTGTTTATATATTTCTTATGTTTCATAATAAGCAAGGTTTTTATATTATTTTTATATTTTTTTAAAAAAAATAAATAGTGGTTACATAATTAAGAAAATGTCGATTTTCTTTTTCCAACTTAAGCCTTATTAGTAGAAATATATATATTTAAACTGAAAACATCACTTATTATGAAACGGAGGAATCTAACGTCCAAAGTTGAACCCATTAAGATACAAAGTATGAGATTCCTTGAGTCTTTTCAAGTGGGCTCACACAAATCTACGTGCCCAATAGTGTACAGATGTTGTTATGTTTATTATGAATGGCCTCGTTCCACCCATTAAGGGTCCAATTATATTTTATACTCTATAGTCTATATATAATTGAATTAACTAAGCTAGCAGCCTCTGCAAGATCTTGTCCTAATTCTATTTTTTTTAAAACACTTCCTAGGATCATTCATTTACCTTCCAATTAAATTTAGTCTTAGCTTGCTTCTTGATTTTTGTCAGTATGAAACTGTTCCTTTACCCAATAATGTGAAATCTACATACATACTTTAATTAAAGAGAAAAATAAAAGGGGAAAAAAGACAAATCTTTTTTCTCTGTCTGACACAAGTATATATGTTGAAAAATATAAAGTAATAGGAGCATGTGACAGATGTTAAAAGGAACAACAAGTATTGTCTTATAGAGAGTGTATATATATTAAAACTTTGTGCTATAAAGTTTATAAACTTTTTCTATGAGAATACTACATCCTCATCTTAATTTCTGATCAATTCCCATCAATAATTGATCCATTAGTTAGCTACTCTATATATAGGTTTGTAATAATTTGACAATTTTTATCTTTGATTAGACAAGGCTATATTGGATTTATTGGTTATACCTAGGTCTATAACTGCCCTATAATTCAAGAAACTTCTGATCATTTAATTCTTTTTATAATTCACAACTGACAATGTATGAAATTTGAATACTATGGCAGATTATATAAGATTTATTTAACCCAAGGAGCTTTTTTTTTTCTGCTCTATTGCTAACTCGATCCACATTTTTAGAGTTAAAAGCTGAAAATATATTTATCACCTGAATAATTTGTCTAGTCTTAGTAAGAACCCGACATATGTTCTTACTATGTCTAAAATTCAAGAATGACATGCTCCGATTGCATTTACCTTGTCACTCTATACATCATAAAAAAACGTCTTATCTATATATCTTGTAGAACATATCAAGATAGTCGTATTCTCTTAAATAAGATATAACATATACAATAGATCGATTGATATTAAAATGCATGGCATGCCAATTGTCAAATTGTCAATGTGTAACATTATTTGACAAGATGTGTATGTGTTTACAATTCAGAGAAAAATGTGCCTATTATGTAAAATATGGGACATGCCCAATATTAATATTATTATAATTAGTTTATTATATTTTACATCTCATCTGTATTTTTATATCATATGGAAGAGTTGTTATCGAACTTTGATTTGGTGTGTTGATAAGTAAAATTGAACCAGTATTTGGATAAACATCTGAAAGATATGGTATTGCTTATGAATCTCAAGTTGTTATTTTTCTAATACCTTAAAGTACTGTTGTTTCTGACACTCTTTTTAAGTTGTCTTTACAACTAATGTATACACAGATGTCTGGCTGTTATGCAATTGGTCTTCCATTATTGAATGTATTTTTTTAAGCATGTATAGTGGAAGTAAGTATGGATCAAAAATTAAAAACAATATTGGGATCAGTATATATATATTGGAATCAAATTAATATTAAGTTCAATTTGACTGTTAAAAATACTAAAGTTTTGTGTTGGTATTAAATGTGTGTGCATGTGCGTGTCAGTTGTGGTTTACTAAACCTCCATCTAATTTGGAACTCAAAATATCCATGCAGTTACCAAGTTGATTACTATGTGCCTCTCAATACCACTCCATTTCTCACTTTTGACGATACTAAAGGATATGATGTAGTGGATAAAATTATTCTTTTTTTAATCGGGATTAGGTTTATAGTTCGAGCTCTTAGTATGAAAAGATTCTTGATGAGGATTTGTTCTCCTCGAATGGAGCCTTTCATAAGCACGAATACAAATTAGTCAGGTTTCAATGTGGATAACAACTAGTACTAGTAGTTTAGAGGGGTTTATTGAAACATATGACTATTTTATCAAAAAAATTAAATTACCATAGAGAGTCCATATTTATTTACTTAATTATGACGTTAACATGTTTCTCACATGGTGTTTGATTCTTTTCATGGTCAAGCATGTGATAATTCTCTTTTACAATGGTGGCAGCGGAGGCTCTGTTCTCTGTTTATTCTAATATCATATTGAAATATATGTAATTAACTATATCATCTAAAAAATTAAAATTTTCGAAGTATAGAACTTTTGTTTACTTATTTATCTCATATATTTATTTAGCAATATTCTATTAATGCAACAAAGGGTTCTTTACTTCTTTATATGGTCAATAGAAGAATTTCCATACAGTTAACATGCAATTCATTTACATTGCCCTCCTGGATGGAGGAAGTGACATATTGATGTACTTAATACTTTATTAGACTAAGAAGTTAAATTTTGAATTATTGCAATGCGTTGACGTACGTGAAATCTAATATTTGTATTTTATTTAGTAAATTTTAATGTAAGAAAGAACTAGCATTAGTTAACATTTACAGTTGATGCTACCTTATATTTGCTAGATAATTCTCGTATGATTTCTAATATATTCAATTGAACTAATTAATTAATATATATGGAACTAGGTATATCAAAATATATATGCCCATCATAATTTCAGAGAACTTTACCCAGAAAAATGTTGGTATTAGTGTAGTGTTTCATTTACGAGACAGATCCATAATATAAGATATGTGTATTTAGATTGAAAACATAGGAATTTCAGTGTGTATTATACATATACATATTTTAATAAGCTTTTTCACAAATATATACTAACTCTACAGTTTAAACCAAAAATTTAAAAGTACTGAAATTAGGTGAAGTCAAAATTTAAAGTTTATAGTTCCATGATTTTAAATTTTTTAATTTACGAGGTTTTAAAAGCGAGTAATTTACGCCAAAATTTGTATATATATAAGTTTCTGATTTCAGAATTTTAAGTCAAGATTTCTATTCGTATTTTTAATAAAGTTTTTAAGAAGATTAGAAGTTACTCGACTCAGTAGAACTAGCATAAAATTTGAACTAAATTTCTTAATCATAATTTGAATAAGAAGCTAATGAATTTTGCTGAAATCGTGACAAACCTCATAACTCCACCACTATGAACTTGCATGCGCGATACTAACTTTTCTATTTCGAAATGACTTAACTTTTTCATAATAGCTCTGCCCCGACTTAAAATGTTCCAACCACAACAAGAAACATTTGCACAAAGAAAGGCGAAGTCTCCACGTGAAAGGGTGTTGTTGTTGTCCTATTTTTGCACCATAAAATACATTTGATAAGTCCATATACAAATGCATGCGCTTTTCAAATTCACATGCACAAATTGAATTCCACGCCAACACGTGTGAACCCAGATATACATACATTATATTATACAAAAATAAATTAGAGAGAGAGAGAGAAGTGCACAATAATACTTTCTTATTGAACATTTTTATACTCAGAAAATTACAAAATTTCTCCATTTTTTTTTCCAATTACAGTTGAGTCTTCCAAGAATAAGTTCTTTTAATTAAACCCCATCCCTAATAAAACTTCCAGGGTTAAAAGGGTCAATTCCTTGTGTTAATTTAGCTAAAGTCTTCTGAGATTTATACTTTTATTTCTTCTGATATTTTTGTTGTAAGGACGATTGTTTCCACTCCACCAAACGATTCAAAAAGTACATAACCTGCCATATTAAGAAAAACACCAACAATTAATATTACCAATAAATGAATAAATTTTAATCTTTTTAAAAATAAATTAATAATTATTTAGTACTAAATATTTTATTTGTACCTCTAATGGTTCTTGCAAAGAATAATTAGCATTAGTTTCTTTAGGTGATTTGGACACTAATATTCCAAAGCCTTGTCCTCTATCACGCAAAACCTGATAATTATTCCATAATAAAATATTAGTACAATTATTATTATTATTTTCAAAAAAAATTACAAAAATATAATTCGTTAGTTGAAGAAAATTATGGCAAAAGAAAATACCTTAAAAGCATCTTCATCAGTTCGATCATCGCCAATATAAATAGGCAAAACATCATTTGAGTTTGCATAGCCTAATGATTCCAACAAAAATTCGAGTGCATTTCCCTTGTCCCATTTAATACTAGGACGAATCTCCAAAACCTGTTATAAAACAAACAAAAAATGGATTTAATATGCATATTTTTTTCCTTTTTTTTATTAAATTACGAAATAATAATAATATTTCGAAAAAAAAAATACCTTTCTTCCTTGAGTTAATCGAAGCGTTGGGTATTCCTTAGTCACTGATTTCACTTGCTCAGCTAGTTCAGTCCATCTCTGAAATTACAAAATGAAATCGAAAATTTAATTATGTCTAATTTTATTTTTTTAAAAAAAATTATAATTAAAGAGAGAAAAATTTGTACCTTTTCTTCAACACGACGGAAATGTACGGATAAACAAAATTTGTTGTTTTCCACTTTAGCTCCTGGTATAGATTTTGTTTTCTCCACTAAAGATTTATATACCTGAAAATGTTAAGTAAACGTTTAAATTATTTTTTTCTTTTTTATAATATGACAAAAACACTAGAGGTAAAAAAAAAAAAACTAACCTCACTTATCATGGGTAAAAATTCTCTTGCAGGTTGGCAGAGTACAGTTTGATTATTTCCCTGAATAAGTAAAAAAAGTACCAAATTATTATAAAATCACAAAAAATTACATGAGATTAATGTAGTAAACTAGTTGAGTTACAAAGTAATTAATTATAATTTACTTACTTTTCTATAATTACGCCCTTTAACAGGCGCCTTAATGTCCATTCCATGACTTCCAGCATAATATAATTCTGATAATTTCACGAAATTAAACACTTTTGCTCTGCATCTTCCACTCACTATTGCTGTTGGAAAATACTTTGATGTGTTTCTTACTGCTTCCCTCATCTAAAATTTATCATTAAAAAAAGTAATTTAATTTTAATCGTATCGAATTATATTAAGAGTAATTTTAATAGATTTTAAGCACACCAACCTCAGAAGTCATGAAGGCTTTATCAGGATCATCAACAATAGGAGACAATGTACCATCGTAATCCAAAAACACTACAATTTGTTTTCCTTTCGAAGAATTTATAATTTCATCGAACATATTCAGAGCTGATGGATGATGAACCTGTTCAAAATAACTCGATATAGTTAATACTCCAATAAAAAAAATTTAAAAAAAAAATGATGAATCGAGAATGAATAAATTGAACTCACAATCCAGGAGTTGAGATTTTCAGTTTCTGAGGATCTTCGAGTTGGAGAAGAAGCTCTCATGGAATCAAGTAAAGCAGTGATTCTAGCTGCATCAGTAGAATCAATATTTTTGAATGATCTCTTCGCTGGAACAGCGATGAATCTTCCCGGCTGCGGTAGTGGACCGGGAACGGCAGGGGAGAATGATAAGAGTGAAGAGTCGAATCCTGATCTCGGGTCAGAAATTATCACATTCTGATTAGTCATTTTTGCTACACAACTGATTGTTGAAAAACAGAGCAAATTCGATTGAGTGGGAAAAAGGAAGGGAATTGAGAGAGTGAGAGAGAAGTGAGACAGGGGAAGAAGAAAGGGGGAAGGAGTGAATTTATAGGTTAGAGAGAGGGCATTAAAGAGACGAAGGCACCACACTTTTTCCGCCTCTTACCTTTTGGTGCCCTTAGGCGACTCAGCTATGCGTCGGACTTATGTTCCGCCAAAATTTATTCACGCTCGATATTTATTTTAATATGATAAATATGTAATACATATATATTTTATACTGTATTATTCTTGATTTTTATTTTAATATGATAAATATGTGTTACCTATATATTTTATAGTGTATTATTCTTAATTTTAATTTATATAATATTGTATAATTTGATATAAAATTTAAAAGGAAAAAATATTTCCAAAATTTATGGTATAAAATTTTCATAAATAATTTGTGTGTAAATAATTTCATCAAGCGTAAAATGATAATTTTGTAGTTAAATTATTTTTTTCAATTTATACAAAAGGTGACTTTTTTTATTAAAAAAAAAAACGCAAATGAAGTAGAAAAATGTGCTACATAAATTTGAACAAATTGAGATAGCTAGACTTGTGGGGTAATATTATGGGGTACTTATCATTTTCTTATTGTCACTAATTATTTAAGCTAAATTGAATCAGATCAGTTCAATATTAAAAAATTATTTTAAAAAAATATTATAACTTGTAACTCATTTCAAGTTAATAAATATAATAAAATAAATTAAAGTATTTATGAACATCTATATAGTTTGAATCCTGACTAGCAAAGAATGTCTTATAAATTAAAACAAAATAGTATAATTTAGAGGTGCTAATTAGTAATTTTAAGTCATATAGTACAAACCCCTACCTTTAAAAGAAACTCTTCACTACTCTTCACATTTTTGGTAGTGGTAGGTGGTGGGGGGATGGATTAGAGGGTGTAATTATTTTGGTAAGTGATTAATTAGAGTATTTCGATAATCTTGGTTTGGATTTAATGTACTATCCTGCTAATGTGAACTGTTAATTATAGGTTAAGAGGAACTAATGATACTAATTAGTTCTTATAATTCAATTTAATTTTGGGAAGAATGCATCTAGCCGACTAAACGGTCTTAGTTACCTTTTCAACTAATGATATTCTTCTTTTTTTCCTAATCTTTTTGGCACCTTTTCAATTGTCAAGACTCAAGAGCCAATTGACCAAATTTAAAAAAAATAGAACCAAATCAAGTAATTCATTTTTTAATCTAAATTTAGTATTTTGAAAATATACAAAAAGTATTATGTGATGTAATTCTTATGCAATTAAAAAGATAAATCCAAAAATTTGAATTTCTAAAAACTAAGTGCTAATATTTTGAAATAAGGGTAAAGTAATTTATTTATTTATAAACTTATGATATTTTTTGTATATCGATTAATTTCATAAGTTAGATATTTCCTATTGATAGTTTTAGATAACTCCGTCGGTCAAATTTTAGATAAGAGAGAAGAATTCATCTGGTAATATTTTTAAATTTATTAAAATATAAATTCGAAACCTCATGATTCTCAAATCACTTTATTGACGAGCCGTAAACTAGCTAACTCATTGCCTTTAGAAATTTATACTTAAATAACTCTGCCAAACGAAATACAAAGAACAGTAGTTGTGTAACATTTTGCATGTAAAAGGCCCTTTATTTCCATTTAAGTTCTTGGTATATTACCTAATTGAAGACTTTGCACACGTAGCCATTTTAAATTGGGAAACTTACATAAATATACTATAATAAAAAAATATTTACCATTTATAGCAATAATATTTTTACCTCACTTGATCACTTTTAATTCATTTATAATACAAGTTTAATACATATTACAAAGAACAATTTATTATTCACATATAATACAAATTTTAATAATGAATAATATATTTATCACACATTTTAATACACTTATAATACAATGTGACAATTTTTTTACCAAACAAACATAATATATTTCAAAAAACAATTATAATTCATATATATTGCATACATAATTCACTTTTAATACATATTACAAATTTAACAAAGCATTGCTATAAATGGTAATAAACAAAAAGTATCGCTAAAATCAGTAATTATTTTTTAAAATGTATTAATTTATGTAATTTTTCCTCTCTTGTAGACCTTAGGCTATGGTACCCTAATTTAAATGACAGCTAATTGTGTCTCAAAATACTCATTTTTTAAAATTTTACGACCAAAAAGAAAATAGAGTATAATTTTAGGGAATATCATATGATCAACGTGAATTTAGTAGGACTAGAAAAAAACTCTAAATTTTAGCAATTATTCAAGAACTTTGCTTTGTTTAAACATAATATATAATATATTTTTCCCTCTTTTGGACTATATGTTATTTGCAATTATTAATTTGTTACATCATTAGCTAATTTCAATTATTAATCATTTCAATTCATAATTAATTCATGACATGAAAACAATTTTGGTAGACTTAATTAAGAAAAGATGGACAAAAAAGTTTTTTGTCCAGCTAGCCTCACTTACTTTAATATAGTTCAAATTATTACTACATGTCAACGTTAAGACCTTTGTTTTATTAAAGTTAAATCATACTTAGATGCTTCACAATAATGTCATCATATAACCTTCAAGTTCACACTCACACGCACAAAAATAATAATTCCTCCAATAAAAAATGTGATAGAAACGAGTAAAAAACGAGTAAAATGTATATTAATTCTAATCATTGTAATTGAAATGCTTAACTTGTGCTCATAATAAAATTTTCTAGTGTTTACATAATTGTATAAAGAGAGAAGTCGTGTTCCTTCACCCTTTAGTTTAAAACAAATTATTTAAGAGGGTTGTTTGTCTTTAGCCAGGGATCAATATCAATAATAACAACAAATTCATTGTAATTTTACGTACGAAATTCAGGATGGTGTATACACAATCTTATCCTCCACGTAGTAAATATAATAGTTATTTTCGACGAACCTTTCGTTCAATTAAAACGTATCAAACTTATGAAAAGAAATAAAATACAGTAATATAAAGATTATGCTAAAAAAAGAGAGGAGAAAAACAATAGCAAAATGATAAATAAGACGGAGTTAGAATATCAATTCCTAAGCAAATAAACGTATAGCAAAGTTTGCATAAGTACGAATATTGCAAGCCAATTCACATGCTAATGAAATCAATAATGTGGAGAAGTTCAATTAATTTACTTCTAATTAGTTTGCAAATCTAACACAATTTTTTTAGTGTCGTCATTTTAACTACAAGTAGAATAAGTTTTAATGATATCAAATTCACTTTCATTATTAGCTAGCTACTAACTTTAGCTTCCCAATTATAAGGCTCCAAAGAAATATATGAGAAATTTGTTTACGCAAGTTGTTAGAAATCTGTGGGATTTCTAAAATAAGTGGAATCTTTACCAATCAAAAAATCAACCTCACTGACATTTGAAAAAAATACTTTCTCTAAATAAATACATTCCTTTTTATAAGGTAAAAAGTGCAACCCTTTCATTTTTGGAAATATACTTGGTTTTTACTCACTTTTAGTATTACTATTTATGTTTTCGTTTTACAATTATATTAGAATGTGGCATATTATATATGGATGAAAAATATCAATATATTTATCTAAAATAAATACCTAAATGAGGTGGGAAATTAAAGAAGGAAGATAAAAAAAAATGACGTCTGTTATAACGTTATAATTATATCCGACTAGCTAGAACAATTATAAAGCATTATACTATCCTCAATTCAAAATGAATAATCTTTTAGGAGATGACACACCTCTTGAAAAAGTTGGTTGATGGCCATAAATTTACCTTTTCTTCAAAGATAGTTGAAAAATTCATTAAATGAATGATAATTTAAAATTAATTGAAAAAATATTTATTTGATTTGAACCATAGAAAAAAGTGATAAAATTCATTTATTTTGAATTGATGAGAGTACAATTCTAGAAGCAAATTCTTACTTCAATTGAATGCTTAACCCCATCAATTTCATACACATATTAAGATTTCTATTTTGAGTATATTTATGATTCTTAAACATGTCATTATCAAATATCATATGTTAAAATGGTGCGGCTACTCCAAAAATCGACTAAATCGACTATTCTTAAATTAAAAAGAGTTTTGTTTTTATACATTAAATAAAAAAATAATGTCTACATTATCACGCCATACCAAGCCAAATAACAACCATCAATAATAAGAGACAATAGTAATACGAAAGGTAATACATACAACTAACAGAAATATACATTTAAAATTAAGGCATATTAGTATTATTTTTGGATTTAGGACTATTAAGTTTGCTACGTGAATTAAATTATTTTGAGATGATAGTTTTGAATTATAATTCTTGAACTAATTTACCGCACTTAGGAGATGGAATGAAATGATCTTAAGTTGGAGGTAAACTTATTTCATCTATCAAAACTCAGTTATATTCACGATCTAATTCTGAAATATCTCACCTTATCTCACGTATCAAACAACCGTACAAATCCCCAATGCCTTCCAATTTTAAGACCTAAGGTCCTTAATTAGCAAACAAGAAACCAACAACCACATTTTAAATTAATTGAAAATTCATTAGTTGCCTTATTCATAAACTTCGACCTTATTAATTTTCATTCAAAACATTGCACCGTCAACCTTTTCCATTTTTTCTTGTATGTCAAGCTTCAACCACTAAGACTTGTCCTCACTATAAAATGTACACCATTAAAAGTACACTTTTTCTATTAATTATTTCTTCCAAATTAAAAGCTCTTTAATTAATAAAACATTAAAGCATCTAGATACCACCTTTAATTATTTAATTAATTAATTAACAAACATAAAAACAACCTAACCTAATAACCACCAATATAAACTCAAACCTTAAAAACCCCTACTTACAATAACGCCCCTTGAAATTAAAATTAAAAACTAAAACTAACAGCCCCTTAAAACCTAACCAACTGCATGAGAAAAAAACCAGCAGCTTCTTATCAAGTACATGTCTGCATGAACTCATATTTCCATTATTTTATTTCCTTTCTATTGTCATTGGGCCACACAACAAATTTTATTACTTTTTTCTTATTACAAAAAAAGAAAAAAAAAGAATCAATAGTGTTTTTTCGTGGAAATTGTATTAATAGAATTTAAGGTGAGAATCAAAACTTTCTTTTAGCATGGCCTAGAGTGAGTGTGTGTGTGTGTGTGTGTGGAATATAATAAAAAAATTATTTTCTTTTTAACTTTTAGTTGATTGAGTAACTTTTGCATAATAATCGGGAAAATTTTAAAAGCCATGAAATCAACCGACCACACAGATTTGTTAAGAGGAAATATTCAAGGAACATAAAAAGTAAAATTCAAAAAATTAGATAAACTCCAATTTATTAAGATTTGATGATGAATATTTGTCAATTACTTTTGTTCTCCTTAATTCTTACTATTGTGATTTTGAGAAACTTTGCTAGAGATTCTCTTTTGGACTCTTTTCTTAAAATAGTCACATTTTAAAATTTTAAATAGACTTACTTTTACTTGTTAATTAAAATAATTTTTTATTTTTACTTGTCATTTTAGATTTTAGTATATCAACAAAATAGAATTATGTTTTCTCCTTAACATTAATTATTCCCTCGGCTTAGGATTTAATTTCCCAAAAGCTACTAAAATCAATTAATAGGAGTAGTATGGTAAAATAGTCATGTGATCATATTCTTTTCGTGAATATATCAAGTTCAAATGTGAAAAATAAACAGACCGGAGGAAGTGCTTCCTTTAAGTTTTATGTAAAAATAAAAAATAAACAATCGTTGGATAAATTAAATAGTAAAAATAATTGCTATTCTTATTTAACGATGAATTAGTGATAAAATTCTATTAACTATAAGTGAGTTATTGAACAGATTAACGATAAAGTTTATAACTATTTTTGTGTAGTATTCTACATTTGTTGTAAATGCAATGCATGACTCCAATTCTGCTTTTTTTAATCCCAAAGTAAGCCCTTCAACCAATGAATAGACGCAAACGGAGACCATAAAGATTCTTAATTTGACATTCTCTAATGATACTTTTCCATATGGTATATTAATTAGTATGATATAGAAAAAGTAATTTAAAAAGAGAGAATATATATATACATATAATTTTTATTTTATTATTGATATAAACGACAATTGTCAAAAGAGAAAGTTAGGCAAACTAAATGTTACTACGATGTAATTATGTATGCTAGGTTCAAAGAAATGAATCTTTGATTTCATACCTTTTGAAAATAAAATGGGAATAATAACTTTTAGGTTTAGAAACCTTCCTTCCTCGTTAATTCCTCCTTTTGAGAATCCCAATATGAAGAGAGACCTAACTCGAATTTTGACTTCAATTTGTCTTTATACTTCTTTGTGAACAAATTAATTACTACACCAACCATGGTTATGGTGCAATGTGGTCGGAACTGTTCCATTATTAATAATTAATTAGAGATTTTAGATTCGAACTCTGATTATGGAGAAATTTTTTTTGGGAGAAACATCTTCAAATGGACCTAATAGTGCGTGGTTTGGATTCAGTAGGACTTTTAATATAGACTCTGAAAATCGAGTGAAAAATCAAAATAAAATTACTACTATAGTCAAGGTTAACGGCCAATGAACATGTGACTAGATACCTTTTTGTGTCAATTATATGGGGTTGTAAAATCCTTTTTAATTGATTCTAGCAATCAAGTTATAACATACATGCATAGTGAAGATTGAAGAAAGTCTCAAAGAATTAAAGAATCACCTCAAATAAAAAAATTGGCAAGGAATCTTGGAAATTTGATTTGACAATGTTGAATATATATATAGTATAAGACCTAGGATGAGAATATTTACCGGCCAAAAATTTCTTCGGCATTACCATTATTGATATTTAATTTTTTGTACCAAAGAAAATAAAATGATACTAATTTATATATCTTGTATTCAAATGGATGATTAGAATTTAGATATATTTCACATTCAACAATACTACTCTTTCCGTCCATATTTATTCATCATTTACTATAAATAGTTATCCACCTTTACTAAATGAAAAAAAAACATTAGTAAAATTATTTCTATATTATCCTGCAAATATTATTTTATTCTTTTTGAATGTGTTAACATTTATTTTAAATTTTCAAAGAATTTTTAAGAGGTGAACTAGTAAAACTATCTTCTTATTATTATTTTTTAATTATCATGCAAAATGAAAAGTGATCAACTAATATGAGACGAAAGAAATATACATTAAATACTAAAATTCTATTATCAAGAGTGACTGAATTGATTGAGCGGATGTCTAACTTTAATTTTTTGATTGATAATCTATCTAATTATTTTCAAAATTACATATATATCCTATAAATGATTTGATAATATAAAAAAATTACTTACTTTTTTTTTTTTAATTACCATATTCATCAATGGCATAGAGTAAAGTGTTTACACGACTTCATGGTAAAAGACGTGACTATTATGGTAACGTGCAATTAATTCTAGAAACTTTTCTTTTGAAAAATATATTAGGACTTTTCACATTAATTTGTTTAATTAATTGTTTTTTCTATTTACTAAATACAATCATGCGTATTATTTTTCTTTTTACAAGCATAATTGATTTTTATTTTATTTTTCACTCAGTGTTCGAAGCATAATTGATTAGTTGTACAGGGAAGTCACCAGACAAATGAAGCACGTGTTTTCTACGTTGTGGCTTCTTCGACAAGCTAGGAATGTCATATTGTCAAACTTAGGAATTTTTTTCTCTCGTTTAACTAATTAAATAACATAAAACCATCAAATTAAATAATTAAATAACGACTTATATATATATATGTGTGTGTTTAGTCACGTTCTTAGTAAACAAACTACAACTCAAGATAATATTTCAACTAAAGAATTTCATGCAAATTAATATATACTCTAAAAAACATTCTATTTTTCATGTTTTACACGTATAGTAAAAAATGTTTAAGTTTTATACATTGTTTTTGAGTAAAATTAATGCGGTCAACTGTTACATGTAAATCTTTTTAAAATATGAAATTTAACGTCTTGAAAATAAAATATACTACAACCTACATGTAATTAACTTATTAAGTAAAAAAATATTTACGTTAATAATGTATATTACTTAAACTAATTCATCATCGAAATAATGAAAAATTAAAGTAAGTCTCTTTCACTTAAAGATCAAATGCCAACTGTTTTAATGAAAAGACATGCAGAATAATGCTTATGCTTAACGAGTTTGAAATAATTTTTTGATGTAACATCATATTTGTTACGTGTTAAGTCTGTGTGCACAAAAACGACACAATGGCCATATACTATTCATAAATTTGCATTATTTTTTCTTTTTGAGAAAAAATAGTGTTATTTGTCAAACTCTTATTAAAAATATAATTAGGTATGTGTCCTTATCATCCACCCATTTTAGATAATACTATTTAACGTTTTTAACACTTTTTTCAATTTGACATATTCGTTTGTAATTGTCGAGAAGGTATGTTTTTTTTTAATTATTAATTAACGTCTTTAAGATTGATTTGGATTATCAATATCAAAGCATGATAAATCTTAATAGTTTAAGAGATCTAGAATTGAATATTAATCAATCTGAAGATATGATAGGATTACAACTAATATTCTAATAAACTTTGTTGCAAAAGTTTGGTGTTACGTAGATTACATGATATAAGATATAGTTAATAAATACTTTTTCCGTTTTATTTTGTTTGTCGGGTTACTTTAAAATGAGACTTGAGTTATCTATAAATTATGGAGTTTTTATATTTGTGATTTTATGACTTCAGATTTTCAGATATGTTTTATGAGAGATCAAAGAGACAGATTTGATCCCATTGAACGTGACAATTTGTTTGCAACATATTTTAATGTATGGAAAATAAACTCCCACCAGAAACAAAATATGAAGAAATAAGATATTTATTTAATAAATAATGTGATTACATTTATATTTCTCTCTAAATGTTCTTTGTGAATCTTCTTGAAGTATTTTAATTGTTGAAATGTGTCCGGTCATATCATGATTTCTCTATGAATATTTCAAGAATTTACGAGATATTTGAGATGTCTTTTTAAAAGGAATATATTATGCTTTAAATAGGTATGGACTAGGAATGACTTGACTCGAAGCTTAATAAGTAAATAATATTTTTTAATCTTGTGATTTAAAATTAAAAATATGTCAAATGTATCAAATTAGTCTCTAATTTTATGGTCAAACATGTTACCTAAGAAATTACAACTAAAAATTAAAAAAAAAATATCTTTTCAAAACGAACAAATAAATTGAAATGACAGAAATATTATTATACAAACAACACTACTTAATGTATTTATTGACATTTGCTGAACTTTCGGCCATAATTGTATAAATATTCCTCACCTATACACCGACCACCAGCATTCCTAATTTGAAACTATATATTAGAGCACTTCGTTGGCAAATTATTTGTGGAACAGTACCGATCGATGAATTGCTAAGTTTTTCATTTAATTTAGGTGGGGTAAATTCGTTAATATGATGTATATGAAGAAATAATATCATCGAAATTTTATATTTAAATGATAGATATTAACTAATTACTGGACCATATTACATCTCGATTTTTCAAAGATCAATGTGGAGCTACCTTAAATGTTAAGAAAAAGGTTCATAAAAATCGTACGTGAATAAATTGCTCACTTCTCTATCACATTAAAGAAGTCTCTCTTTTTCCTATTGGGTAATTAAAGTCGATTCTGCCCTTTTTCAAAAATAAAAAAATAAATTGCTTTTTATGGATATTACAAGAATACCCATTACTAAAATGGTTAGAATTATTTCTGCCCATCTAATTTGGATGAATTAATTATTAGAATCTAGGTAGAATCTAACTTGATTCTCATGAGTATAAAATCTGATCTTGATCTCAATATAGGATTTATTCTTAATATTATTTTATTAAATTAAATAAATAAATTATTATCTTCAAAATTCCATAATTAATGGGGAAGAATAATTTGGTTACTTGGCATGTAATGGGTACAGTAGAGATAGTTCATAAGTCTCTTTAACTGAAAAAACTGCCACATTATAACTAAATTAAAAAAAAAATTGATTGTTTCAGTTAAATGCTAAATTGGGCCCACAACTAGTAGCTGAATTGGGCCCACAGGTAGTTTTAAGAAGCAAAAACGGAGACGCTACTGGGCCCAAATTTCACTTTTTGAGTAGTTTTGCCTGGCGATGATTCACCTGGGCCCACTAATCATGACCCTTCGGCCCAAAATGCTCCATCCACTTGTGCCACCTCCCCCACTCACTCTCCCTTTTAAGAACCTCTCCCCACCCCACCCCACCCCCCCACCCACAAATTTAATCTCAAAACTCTCTTTTTTTTTTCATCGTTTCGAGTTGGTCTTATAAGCCGATAGTTGTGTGATAATATTTTACATAAAATAGCAATTTCACGTAATATGGTATGATTTCAATATTTTCTATGAGATAGTGATGTGTTTTATGACTATTACAAGTTTGCATTGGATAGTTGTGTGATAATATTATAAAGAAAGTAGCAATTTCACGTAATAGGGTATGATTTCAGTACTTCTATGAGATAGTAATGAGTTTTATGATCGCAAATTATATTTCAATACTTTTCAACTATTATACTTTAGATATTATTAAATTATATATAAATACTAACTAAAAAGGAACTAAATCCTCTTTTCATTTTTTATTCTATCTTAATTTATTTGTTTCATTTTCTTTTAGTTTATTTTAAGATAGACGGCTTTTTTTGTCAACTTTTTAATTTTAATGTTTGACATATCATTTTTAAGTTCATAAAATTAAATAACATTTTAATATATTTAATACATTTATAATTTAAAATCACAAAATTTGAAAACCTTTCTAATTTAAAATTTTATATATATAGTAAAAGTGGGGTAGCTAATGTTGTTATGTTTCCATTTTCCTTAGAGGAGCATCTTTGTGTTAGTGTGTGAACCCAAAGTGGGAGGTGGGTCAGCTACACGTGGTGTGTGGCTGTAGTTCCATCTATACAACATTTTGGTACAAACTAATTGCCATTACTTGTCGAGCCCTCTTTCTATTTTGGTAAAAGAACAATAAACAATTTGCAACCTAAAGGTATAAATTATCACTATTTATTCTTTCATTTGATTAAGATGTTTAATGATTAAGTTTTATGAATTTACTCGTATTAGATATTTATATGAAACTAATAAATGTAATATATGTATTTTTAATTTATTAACTGAATATAAACACATGATACGAATAAGTATTTTTCTGTTTATATATCTGATATTAGGTACTATAAAGATTGCAAAAGGAAAATTATAAAAAGAAAGAAAAAGTAATTAAGTTGGGAAGAGTCTAAAAAAGTATAGATTACATTTGTTTGTTTGTGCTTAGGCAACTTTTAGCTTTATCTTTAATTAAGGTATTTTATAGTGACTTATGTGGATATCTCTTTATTGCAAAACCATGTTCATCAAAGTGCAATTACCCAAGTTCTTAGAACATAATTATTGGAGATATATATTGTAAACTGAGAGATCATACCTATTTTTTATTTTTATTTTTACTCCACTAATAATTATCAATGATGCTAATGTCTCTTTCAAATTTTCCCTTAATGCTTAGTGCACCTTTGGCTTTTGGAAGGCTTCATTATGCTCTGCGCAACAATTTTTACATGACCTTTTTAAGTACATTAAAAATATCTTAAAAACCTGTACAATAATATGTTTTTTTTTTTTGTATAATTGATATTGTTTATGAATTAATAACTAACACCCCATGTTACTTGTAAGTTGATCCTTTTTAAAAATGTGTACACTCGCAGCCTTATTTATATTATATGTTAGTATGTTTTATTTTAATATCTAATAAAGTATTATACAAATTATTATTTTGTTGTCAAATTTGTAAACGAAGATGATATATATATATATACATTTATACAACTTCATACATATATCTCTTCGAAGATAATAAGGTAAAGATTATCCATAACTAAAAAGAAATATATTAATATACATACTTTATGATAAATTAAAGCAAAGTCATAAATATGAAGAAGATTTTTGAAATATAAGAAGACACAATCAATGATAAATTTACATACCGCAATATTTGGGAGAAAGTTTATCAATGTATCAAAAAACAATACCTTCGTGTTTTCAAAAGATAAAATATATACCTTTTAATTAAAAATAATAATTTAATTTCTAATTCATAACCTTAAAGTTAGAGATGAATGATATTTATTATTCGACTAGTCCCTACCAAATTAGCTTTTTTATCCCCCACTTTTTTTTTGTTCGTTTTCTCTCTCTCCCACACACATTTACAGCCATAATTTTAGGGTGAAGGCTCATGAAATGCCAAGTCTTATAGTAACTTAATTCACAGAATTTCCAAATCTAATATAGATATGAGATACGTACCCCTAAGAATAATATGTGCTGTTTATTATAGTTCCTTTACAATTTCTATTTCTTATGTTTACTCTTATTTTTTTTCTAATGATTTTTTGTATTTTTTTCAAAGAATATAATAAATAAAATACTTAAGTATTTAATATTAAGAGTCGTCCTTTTTCGACAATATTTTTTAGTTTTTCTTTAATTGCTGCTTTTTCTCGGTCCATGCTCAATCAGAATAGTCAATGTATTTGCTTCATCCTCTTTACCGAAATTAATATTGTAGGAGTCTAGGAGAGGTTGGAAAGGAGTGACTTTGCTAAAAATGATTTATATGTGCGCGAGGAAGGTTTTATTCCTTTCTCCTTTATCCTTTCGTAGCTTGACTAGGTTCGCTTTGCAAGGAAAGAAAGACATCCATGTAGGTAAAATATAGCGCGAGATAAAAATATTATTTTGATCTCTTTAATATATTAAAATGGATTTAGTAAAATTGAACGAGAAAGGTAAACGAAGACGACATACAATCATTATCATTTTGTTAGGAAATTAAAGTTATTATTACTACTTATAACAATTTGACTCAACTTAGGATTTATATTGTACTCTTGAAGCACCTACACTTTTTGTACTAATTTCTAGTTTTTAATATTAATATTTCACATTTTAAAGAAAATCATGTACTTGATTTTAACTAAATCATATTTAATATGTATAATTAGTTCGAATCTTGATATATAACTCTAAGATGATTCCAAAATATAGTTAGACTAAAGGTATCTAGTTCCTAATTAAATGATTAAAATAACACATGCATTATGGCCAAATTGACCAATTATATATTCTCTAATCATATACATAAAAGAATTTTTATTACATTTGATTCATTCCCTATGCTCCACTACTCTCATTAATTCCCTTCTTCACAAAGATAATATTAAAAATTTCCATCAACCCCCCACCCTTCTTATTTTCTTTAATTATTTGTAAATATATTTTCTTTTTTCTTTAGATTTTTTCAAGATAAACTGACAGCACTGATATTTTTAGCTTTTAGCCATCATAATAGCATGCTTCCATTTTTCAAACTACCAACAGATTTTCTTTAATTATTATTATAATAATTACTATTGTTAATCATAAGTAGCCTTTAGAATCAACGAAATTCCACTGATGCCTTTGAGTGGCTTTTCGAGCCTAATTAAATTATGATGCCAAAGTACCTAACTATGGGACTTCATTTACCCATTTAACACATACAATCACTCGATTATACATTGTAACACTTCTAATTTAAATCACTACTAAGAATTATATATTTTTATTTATTTATTAATTTCTTTTTTAAAAAATGACCGAACGGGTGGGGTTTTCCTTGGATTTTTTGGATCAACACTATTCGGCGGTTTTTACAATATTTTTAGCACTGATTTCACCAAATTAAAAGAAAAAAAATGGATCAACCCTATCCGTCGGTTTATACAATATTTTTAGTAATAATTTCACCTAATTAAAAGGAAAAAAATATTGGATCAACCCTATCCATCAATTTTACATTGTTTTTAGTAATGATTTTTGCCTAATTTAAAGGAAAAAAATACCTACAAATTAAAGTACTTCTTGAACGAGTGAATTAGGTTACAACTCAAAATATCTACTAAACTAACTTTGACCAATTGAGGAATTGAAAATAACTTCAAACATGAACGGCATTGGTTCTTTAGATTGATCTTTCTAACTAACTCATATGATTATTTCTAATTAGTTTTGCTCTCAAAATTCTCTCAATGCATGTGTCATCTACAAGAAAATAACTAATGTAATGTATAAACCAGCGTTAGTAGCAACAATTAGGGGATAAACACAACGAGGGGTTGGAAATAGAGGTATGCCGAAGAAATATGGATCGAAAATCATATGATTAGACTAGACATACTATACTTGCAACTTAATTTCCAAGGATATAGCCATATATGGATAGATATGGAGGCTGACGATTATGACAGAAGGTTAGTAGGTAGCCGAGCAATATTCAATACCTTTTATCAGAATTGCATCACCCACACAATACATTAATGTTCTCTGGTTTTATTATTACTTCTACCTAATTTTATTATACTTTAATTGAGCTAAACATCTATAAAAAACAAACGTTTTTATCCTCACAAGATAGAAATAAGACTGCATACACATCACCCTCTCTCTATATCTCACTTGTGAAATTATATTGATTATATTCATTATTATTAAAAGTTACTTTTAATTCAAATGCGCTTATGTGACAATTCTATCGAAGAACTTATAGAGCATGACTGTATAGCCAGCTCACCACAATGTCATCACATCGTTTGTTGATCATTAAAACTCAACAAAATATAATGATACTTTACAAAACTTTTTTGAAAAATAAAAAAAAATTAAAATACGTGTGAACCCCACTGAAAAAAAAACAAAAATAAAAAGGCTGGACTTAGATTAGTAGCGAGTGATAAAAAAGTGTAATATTATTATTAGAAAAAGATAATCCAAAATCATAGGTTAGTCACTCTTCCACCAACACGAAGCAAGCTGTCGGAAAGTACATTTTTTGACTGAGATATCATACCAATGAAAAGTTAATTATGAAAAAATAGAAAAAATACTAATAACAACAAAAAAGTATGAGCTGGAAAATTAATATTCATGTCAAAACCTAGTTGGCAATCATAGTCCAATTGAACAGTTACGTTATTATTATTATTATTATTTGCAAGAATCCGCAATCGCTACTCTTTGCTCCATTATAATAATATGTAATTTACATAAGAAATATAAATCATATTAAATAACTTAGTGTGATAAGTTTGATCAAATACAAATAATATGAAATTTATTAATATCTCATATAAAAAATCATCTGTTTAATTGACTCGATGGACTTTTATGAAAATGGAAGTTACATGAATATTCTATTGACCAATAACTAGAGAAGTCCTTGTTTTGGAACATGATAATAATAAAAGGATTTGATTTTATCATGATTTTGTGAAGCGTGCACGTCCCTAGATTTGTTTAAATCCCTATTGCTTCTATCACAAGATCTCACAAACCAATCAAAGTTGAAATGTGATTTGATTTGCATACAATTTGCAAATATATATCAAAAAAGTTTCACGTGCTTATATATCATAAGATACTATATGTACAATTATTCTTATCACTTATCAGCCGTCATATAATAAATAATTAATACAGTAACATTTCTTTAATTTAATTTATCTCCTTTATCTTATTTTGTCTTATAACATTAATTAGTTCTAAAATTACTCGTGTTAGTAATTAAGTGTCTTCCTCTACATTATACATAATTATAATTCAAATTCTCATTAAAAAGTTGATCATTAAAGAAGATTATTCTTGAGAATAACGCAGCGTCACTTGGTATAATAACAGTAATTATAATTAGTAATATGTTATTGAAAACAAATCAATTTTAATACTCCAAAGGCCATATGGTCCCGTACCCAAATCTATCTTAAAAGAATATAATTCCCTTCTCATTATATGAAATTTAAAAAAATGTCTTTTTCATCCCAAATAAAAAAATTTAAAAAAT
Organism: Solanum pennellii; assembly: GCF_001406875.1. NCBI lineage: Eukaryota > Viridiplantae > Streptophyta > Magnoliopsida > Solanales > Solanaceae > Solanum > Solanum pennellii. The sequence goes on along the minus strand of NC_028640.1, from coordinate 70,610,930 downwards.
AATGTTTTATTCCCTAAATATACCATTTTGAAAGGAACAAAAATATCTTGAAGAAAGAATTTGGTTCTTGAGAATCTATTGATTTTGTTCATTTTCCTTTTCTTTTTTTTTTTTTGCCATTTTTTAAAAATATTAATCTTTAGTGAGAGAGAGAAAAAAAGTTGACTAATCTAATTTTATGTGCATCTTTTGTCGGTCATTAAAGATCAAATCAACTTGTAATTTTTTAAAATAAATAAATTAGCAAGTTGCAAGTAATATGTTCCTTAGAAATTCAAAGATCCGGTTTATTTTATTTTGCTCTTTTTTTTTTCTTCATGAATTTGAAGTATAATCTGACGCAAAAAAGTTAATTATATTATAAAGAAGTTCTAATAGATATCCCACAGAATCCTACTCAAGGGACCAATCTACTTATATGTATATAGGCCTTTTTTTCTTCTGTTTTTTAATGGGAAAAAAGAAGAAGAGGAAAACGTATAATTAGATGAAGGATAAAAATGAGTCTTTTGGGCCTGAACTGAGGGAGAAACTGGATCGACATCGTAAATGGGCCTGGCCTTGTTTCTGAGAATTGCAAGTTTGGGTTGTAGTGTTGGAAAATGTGGTTCGGGACGAGGTGGAAGACAAGATGTGGAAAGTAAGACAAGGATAGTTGAAGTATGAGAAAGAAAAATGAAACAATTCGGTATTGATGAACTTCGAAGATCAAATTTTGAAATTTGACATGTCACAAATTTGAATCGTTTCAAGTGAATGACATATCAAAAGACTTGAAACAATGAGAGAAACTCGTATCTAAAATTTGGAACTGTTTAGAAGAGATTTGAATTGGTTAGGATCGGGAGAAAACAACAACTTTGTGAGTGTATAAATATTGTATAAATAATGTATATGGAGAGGTATATACGTCACTATTACATATCTATACACACCATACATACATGATTATATATTATTTATACAATTTTGATATATCACATATACATAACTGCCATTTTCGTTGAAATAATTTGTTGTCATCTTTACAATTACGTACCTAAATAATACTGGATATGCATTTTAACAATTGACGTTTGAAAATTTGTTGAAAAGTAGCCTCTTTTTTTTTTTAAATGTAGAAGCACCATAATTTTAGTATGAATTTCAAATTAAACAAGTGAAAAATTCAGAATATTCCCTTGATTCTGAAAAATTATAAATTTTGTCACAGTGTCATGAATTTCATATATGATACTATGATGAAAACAATTTTTTAAAATTTGAAATCTTTAAACAAAGGTGGCTGAATGAATCTCGTGACCAAGACAAAATCATATTAAAAACTGTTAAATGTATTTTATAAAATTTGTACACAAATAAAAAGTATTATTTTCTAAATAGTAGATTAATCATTCAAGACACATATAATGATAACTTTTTATTTTTCACAAAAAGAACTAGAAAGAAGAACACAAAAAATAAAATGGTGGATCATCAAAGTTGAGGTCCAAATTCATATTAAAATTTTAACTTGACTATCCTAACAAACAAAAAAAAAAAAAAGGAAAGAACGTGAGATAAAAAATATATTTTAGACCATATATTATTGAAAAAAATATTAGATAAATATATCCCGTAAAACTAGTTATCTTCATGATAAAATCATTCCTAATTCAAACTTTCATATTAATCAATTCTATCTTTCGCCAGCCTCCATCTCCATCGCCATTCTCTTTCTTTATTCCTTCTCTCCACCCTAAATTTCATCATTAGACCTTTACAGTTAAATCCGAAACAACAACATAATAATTTGAAATTTGTGTCTACTTAATCATTTTCAAAGTTATGTATTAGTGATAAATTTCAATTTGTTTCGTCTTCCAATTTTTAAAAGTCAAGCTAACTTTTTTTTTTATTGGAATGTGATTGGTTTTTAAAATCACTTTTGGTCCTAAGCTTTTTATTAGTTACCCCTGGTAAATGCTTCAGGAGATATATATTTTTTGAAACAAGGTCCTCAATAACAACATATCTATTTTTTTAATCATTAGAGGCTCCCACACGAGTTTTCTACAAATAAAAATATAACATGGAAGGCTTGTCATTCAACAATATATACTCGTGTCAACCAAGATATATGTGAATCTATTCAATTTTCAATGAATTTGATTGTAAAAATATAAATTTCTTTATAGAAAATATAATTTTGATATGATATTGAGTTGTCCGAATTCGAACCCGAAACTAGTTGGATGCAGTAGATACGTTCCTTGTTAAATAATATAAATGTTAATCTTAAATTAAATAATTAAGTAAAGATTCATGATTTAGAGTTCTTTTTCATGACAGTGATTCTCCAATTGAGAAGAATCTTTATTTATCGTTATTCGAAAAATGACATGAAAATTACCATTGAAATATTCGATAACTTTCAGCCGCTTAAATTTGATAATCCAACATCCAAAAATTTTGATGATATTATATAATTTGTTGCGAATGGAAAGAGGGTATGCATTAATTGTTATTTTTCTTAACGAGGAAGAAGATGAAACATGGACCTTTTTTATCGAATTAAAATTACTAATATATTTAACACATTATTGATATATCCAACATATTATTGAGTTAATTTTCTATGTATCTATTATTAATATATCTAACTAAGTGTATATGTATCTGAATGAGTATACACATGTAGTGGAGATTTGTGCATGTATTGTTAATGAATCTGATATAAGATTAAGTTATTATTATTTGTATATGTATCTGACAAAATATACATATGTATGTGAATAATAGTTCGTGTATCTGAGTTTAGAAGTCCAAGTTTGCTAAATCGCTAAAAACAAAGAGAAGGATTTTGATTATATTCTTAGGAGTCATGATATATTTCGTTTAGAGTTGTTGCAAACATGATTTTCTCCTTAATTAATGACTTTCCAACATATTTCTTAATTAGACACATCCTTCAATTAATGACTTTCGATTATATCTTTTATTTAGACAAACTAATTGATATGAGATGCATCCATTGGAAAGAGACAAATACATGTATTCGATGCTCAAAATATGGTAAGAAATGTAATAGTGTAAATTAGTTTATATCTAAGTAATTAGATTCTAATGTATTCGAGACCCAAAATATGGTAAGAAATATAATACTGCAAACTAGTTTATATCTAAGTAATTAGATGCTAATGTATTCGAGATCTAAAATATGATAAGAAATGTAATACTGCAAACTAGTTTATATCTAAGTAGTTGGATTCTAAAGTAGCGTGATTATGTAAATTACTCTAAAAATAAACAGTTCCATAATAAAAAGATAATCCAAAGATAAAATTTTTATTGTCATGCTTTTGATAACTATATTACAGTAGTGATATAAGTTATAACATATATACAATAAAATAAACTATCCAAAATAATAAATTCTCAAATAACTTATTTTCAACCAAATGACTCGTCGATTTTGAGTCAACTGTTATTAGCTCGAGAAATTTTTTTTCTTCATATAGACAACTACTATTAGCCGCCTAATGCGACCTTATTCAAGAACCCAGACAACTTTATTGGGCCTATCTTGTTGTTGCCTCTATTAGAAGGGCCTAAATAGTGAGCCCAAATAAAGGAGAGACGTAAAAACGGTAGATCAAGCTAGACGAAAAAACGATGACACAGTTCTCCGGCGAATGTTCTCTGTCCTTTTCCTCGCAATAAAATCTCTCAGATTCACAAAAACAAAGGAGGACTAGGACGAGAACGGAGAAGAGAACTCGCTAATTCTACCGCCTGAATTACAATTCTCTTAAGCGTTTGGTTTGTATAATTAGCTATTTGGCGATCCATCGTTCATCGACGACGGCATAAATCTCAAATCTACTACTATTTTGTTGAATTTCCGTATATATTTTCATATTTTGTAGAGCATTTCCAGTTTAAGGATCGGAAAATATGGATAGTTTTGTCAGTAAAATACGAAGTTTGGATGCATATCCGAAGATCAACGAGGATTTCTACAGCAGAACACTTTCTGGAGGTGTTATTACCTTAGCTTCCTCCATTATCATGACGTTGCTTTTCATCTCCGAGCTCCGTATGTCTCTTCTTTTGTTCTCAGTATATATTGTATGAACCTATTTAATCATAGAATTGTTTGGTAGGATATTAATATATTTTCCTATTCCGAAATGGATGTATGAGTTTGTTGTTCTATTTTTTAATTATTCTATGTGATATATTGATGTTGTCAGTTTCATTTATGTCAATATGAAATCTGCACATAGTGAAAGAATGATCGTTTTGGTGCTTCCAGAATGTAATCTGTAGCAAATAGCAGTAGGATCGTTAGTGATGGTCTTCATTTCACCCAATTTGGAGGATGACTCTTGCCTTATTGTTTGTGTCACCAGATTAGCTTCCACACATCCTTAGTTCTTATAAGAAGTAAGAAAAGGAAAACAAAAGAAAAAGAGTTGGCCCCTGACATCCCTGACTAGTTATGCTATCATTCCAATTGTTCTGCTAAATTTGGCATCCTGAACTTCCGATATATGGTCTTCCTGCTACAATTACCTTCCGTGGTATCACAAAGTCTTCAATGGTCTTAATGCATTTTTTTGTCAATTTCATTTGCCAATATTGGTAGTAAATTACGTAAGATCCAAATTGCTTTTCTCTCCAGCCTTTTGATATGAATTGTCAGAAGCTTGGCAGAAGACGTTCATACTAGCACAAGTAGCAGTCTGTAGTTCCTTCTGTATCAACAACGTTGTCTACATTCGAATTAGTTTTATGAGTGATGAGATTTGATCGAAACGAAGTGACGATATGAGAACATATATCTCTTTAAGCTATGCAAATTTATTAAGTACTTAGTTCTGTTATGTTTTCCAGTCAGGCAATTTTCAGAAGCCTCTGTATATCCTTATATGTGAATAATGTTCTTTATGAATGCATTTTTGTGTTCCTGTGCTTTGGGATTATCAGACTACGGCAATTGGTCATTTCTTTAAAGTTGAATAGAAATCAACTTCTATCCGATTGCATAAGAGACTACAAATAGTTTGGCTGCTGAAGTGCATTGTGTTCGACCTCCCTATTTTTGTGTTACCTTTAGTGATATATGCCGAATATATGGGTGGTATGGCACTAGATAATAGACATTTTCTATTTCTTTTGTGGGGAGGACGGATTTCTTTTTTAGCTCAACATCTTTGTCTTTATTTTTCTCCTGGCTGTGCTGTAGGATTATATCTTCATGCTGCCACCGAGACAAAGCTTGTTGTGGATACTTCAAGAGGAGAAACACTGCGCATCAATGTAATGTTACTCCCACCTTGAGCTTGAGTGATGTAATTATCTGAGTTTTTTGAGGTTTTGAATGTCTGAATGCTCCATCATTTATTTTTTCTCCCTCTTAGAACTTCAGTCTCTTCCACTATAGTATTGTATTGCATGGCTTAGAAAACTTGGCTGATTTTTGAGGATTGGAAGAAGCTGATCTGGATTTCTGAGGCGGTTATCGCAAAAGACTGATTGTAACATTGATTTGATCTGAAATTGCAGTTTGATATCACCTTTCCAGCAATTCCATGTTCAATTCTCAGTGTTGATGCCATGGATATCAGTGGAGAGCAACATCTTGACATTGTATGTGCAACAAACAGGTTATATTGTCCAATTACTAAGTTCCTAGTTTTCCCCAACCCACATGATTTCATTCCCTTGAATGCTAGTTCCGCGTATAGAGTTAGATGACTTAATTTTCCTTTAGGATTATGGTTCTCATTGAGTTGTCAAGTTTAATGAGACTTGACCAGATAATCTCTATGAAGTATTGTGTGCCACTCCACATGACTGAATATCTGCTCCCTGTGCTTACCTGAGTATGTCATCTCCTAGTGGAAATAATAATATAAAGCTACAATTAGAATTGATTATGCCTGCTATCTTATTCGAGAGATATTATTGCACAGTTAGTTGTATGACACCTTCATGCCGATAAATATATCTTCAATTTTTAATTATGTTGGAGAGATTACTGTTTGCCAAGTCGAAACTTTCAGAAGATTATAAGATAGATGCTAATATAGATGAGTTACGGAACCCGGAACCCCACTCTCCTAGTTTTTCTCTAAAATTGCTGGCTTTAATTCTTATATGCCCTTAGTATAACAAAAAAACTGTATTGAAGGTGTTGGAGAATAATTAGTTTATAAGGTAAAGCTTATCTCTCTACAGGATTTGTAAAAAATGAAACTGACAAGTTTTTCTGAATGTAAAACACGTCATCTTTAATTGTGACGAAGAATTTTTTTCTTGGGCTTAATACTTGGATTGCCCCCTGAGGTTGTCCCTGAATCCCTGTTTATGTATTAAGTGATTTGGTGTGTAAAGTGATTCCGGTGGTCAAGGGGAGTGTAACAGGGATTTTAGGACAACCTCAGGGGGCACTTCATGTATTAAGCCTTTTTTTTCTATAATTGAGAAATCCTATAGGGTCAGTGGGACTCAATTAAAATTCAATGTATAATTGGCCCATCCCTCGTCCCTTCTCCACTTAAATACTAAGCTTTTATCATGATTAAAAGTCGTGACATGCGCCTAACCCACACATCACTCACCAAGCTCTTACCTCTAAGACCTAAGCCATTGAAGAGTATTATACTTGTCATTTTAATATCTTTACAGTGTGATTCTGGTTTAGTTATCTCTTTCTTGATATGGTTTATTGTTCGCCTTTTCCTTTTGGGGTAAACTCAAGATAAAGTTGAGTAGATATACAAACTGTTGGAGTAAAGAATTTTACACTACTAATCTAGTTAATGGACAGGTTATAGTAAGTCACTTATTTACAGGCTGTTTACCAATCAATAAATATTGTAGATCTACAGACAATTGTTTTAGAAATTACCTGATTTTTTTTTTTTTTGAATATTTTTACCTTTTCAATACGTAGAACTTAAACTCTCTATAATATTGGATATGCTTAAGTGACATACCGAGCCTGTATCATTTCGGGAAAATCAAGGAAAATGAATAAGCCCAAAAAGTAAATTAAAAGAAAAGGGGGGGGGGG